>NW_022265760.1:30000-65000 GCF_002021735.2 Oncorhynchus kisutch | reverse complement strand
AAGCCCACCATGACTCCAACCCTGTAGCTAGCTGGCAAGCCCACCTTGACTCCAACCCTGTAGCTAGCTGGCAAGCCCACCTTGACTCCAACCCTGTAGCTAACTGGCAAGCCCACCTTGACACCAACCCTGTAGGTAGCTGGCAAGCCCACCATGACTCCAACCCTGTAGCTAGCTGGCAAGCCCACCTTGACTCCAACCCTGTAGCTAGCTGGCAAGCCCACCTTGACTCCAACCCTGTAGCTAGCTGGCAAGCCCACCTTGACTCCAACCCTATAGCTAGCTGGCAAGCCATGACTCCAACCCTGTAGCTAGCTGGCAAGCCCACCTTGACTCCAACCCTGTAGCTAGCTGGCAAGCCCACCTTGACTCCACCCTATAGCTAGCTGGCAAGCCATGACTCCAACCCTGTAGCTAGCTGGCAAGCCCACCTTGACTCCAACCCTGTAGCTAGCTGGCAAGCCCACCTTGACTCCAACCCTGTAGCTAGCTGGCAAGCCCACCATGACTCCAACCCTGTAGCTAGCTGGCAAGCCCACCTTGACTCCAACCCTGTAGCTAGCTGGCAAGCCCACCATGACTCCAACCCTGTAGCTAGCTGGCAAGCCCACCTTGACTCCAACCCTGTAGCTAGCTGGCAAGCCCACCTTGACTCCAACCCTATAGCTAGCTGGCAAGCCATGACTCCAACCCTGTAGCTAGCTGGCAAGCCCACCTTGACTCCAACCCTGTAGCTAGCTGGCAAGCCCACCTTGACTCCAACCCTGTAGCTAGCTGGCAAGCCATGACTGCAACCCTGTAGCTAGCTGGCAAGCCCACCTTGACTCCACCCTATAGCTAGCTGGCAAGCCATGACTCCAACCCTGTAGCTAGCTGGCAAGCCCACCTTGACTCCAACCCTGTAGCTAGCTGGCAAGCCCACCTTGACTCCAACCCTGTAGCTAGCTGTCAAACCCACCATGACTCCAACCCTGTAGCTAGCTGGCAAGCCCACCTTGACTCCAACCCTGTAGCTAGCTGGCAAGCCCACCATGACTCCAACCCTGTAGCTAGCTGGCAAGCCCACCTTGACTCCAACCCTGTAGCTAGCTGGCAAGCCCACCATGACTCCAACCCTGTAGCTAGCTGGCAAGCCCACCATGACTTCAACCCTGTAGCTAGCTGGCAAGCCCACCTTGACTCCAACCCTGTAGCTAGCTGGCAAGCCCACCTTGACACCAACCCTGTAGCTAGCTGGCAAGCCCACCATGACTCCAACCCTGTAGCTAGCTGGCAAGCCCACCTTGACTCCAACCCTGTAGCTAGCTGGCAAGCCCACCTTGACTCCAACCCTGTAGCTAGCTGGCAAGCCATGACTCCAACCCTGTAGCTAGCTGGCAAGCCCACCTTGACTCCAACCCTGTAGCTAGCTGGCAAGCCCACCTTGACTCCAACCCTGTAGCAAGCTGGCAAGCCCACCTTGACTCCAACCCTGTAGCTAGCTGGCAAGCCCACCTTGACTCCAACCCTGTAGCTAGCTGGCAAGCCCACCATGACTCCAACCCTGTAGCTAGCTGGCAATCCCACCTTGACTCCAACCCTGTAGCTAGCTGGCAAGCCCACCATGACTCCAACCCTGTAGCTAGCTGGCAAGCCCACCTTGACTCCAACCCTGTAGCTAGCTGGCAAGCCCACCTTGACTCCAACCCTGTAGCTAACTGGCAAGCCCACCTTGACACCAACCCTGTAGGTAGCTGGCAAGCCCACCATGACTCCAACCCTGTAGCTAGCTGGCAAGCCCACCTTGACTCCAACCCTGTAGCTAGCTGGCAAGCCCACCTTGACTCCAACCCTGTAGCTAGCTGGCAAGCCCACCTTGACTCCAACCCTATAGCTAGCTGGCAAGCCATGACTCCAACCCTGTAGCTAGCTGGCAAGCCCACCTTGACTCCAACCCTGTAGCTAGCTGGCAAGCCCACCTTGACTCCAACCCTGTAGCTAGCTGGCAAGCCATGACTCCAACCCTGTAGCTAGCTGGCAAGCCAGCCATGACTCCAACCCTGTAGCTAGCTGGCAAGCCCACCTTGACTCCAACCCTGTAGTTAGCTGGCAAGCCCACCTTGACTCCACCCTATAGCTAGCTGGCAAGCCATGACTCCAACCCTGTAGCTAGCTGGCAAGCCCACCTTGACTCCAACCCTGTAGCTAGCTGGCAAGCCCACCTTGACTCCAACCCTGTAGCTAGCTGGCAAGCCCACCATGACTCCAACCCTGTAGCTAGCTGGCAAGCCCACCTTGACTCCAACCCTGTAGCTAGCTGGCAAGCCCACCTTGACTCCAACTCTGTAGCTAGCTGGCAAGCCCACCTTGACTCCAACCCTGTAGCTAGCTGGCAAGCCCACCATGACTCCAACCCTGTAGCTAGCTGGCAAGCCCACCTTGACTCCAACCATGTAGCTAGCTGGCAAGCCCACCTTGACTCCAACCCTGTAGGTAGCTGGCAAGCCCACCTTGACTCCAACCCTGTAGCTAGCTGGCAAGCCCACCTTGACTCCAACCCTGTAGCTAGCTGGCAAGCCCACCTTGACTCCAACCCTGTAGCTAGCTGGCAAGCCCACCTTGACTCCAACCCTGTAGCTAGCTGGAAAGCCATGACTCCAACCCTGTAGCTAGCTGGCAAGCCCACCATGACTCCAACCCTGTAGCTAGCTGGCAAGCCCACCATGACTCCAACCCTGTAGCTAGCTGGCAAGCCCACCTTGACTCCAACCCTGTAGCTAGCTGGCAAGCCCACCTTGACTCCAACCCTGTAGCTAGCTGGCAAGCCATGACTCCAACCCTGTAGCTAGCTGGCAAGCTCACCATGACTCCAACCCTGTAGCTAGCTGGCAAGCCCACCTTGACTCCAACCCTGTAGCTAGCTGGCAAGCCCACCTTGACTCCAACCCTGTAGCTAGCTGGCAAGCCCACCTTGACTCCACCCTATAGCTAGCTGGCAAGCCATGACTCCAACCCTGTAGCTAGCTGGCAAGCCCACCTTGACTCCAACCCTGTAGCTAGCTGGCAAGCCCACCTTGACTCCAACCCTGTAGCTAGCTGGCAAGCCCACCATGACTCCAACCCTGTAGCTAGCTGGCAAGCCCACCTTGACTCCAACCCTGTAGCTAGCTGGCAAGCCCACCTTGACTCCAACTCTGTAGCTAGCTGGCAAGCCCACCTTGACTCCAACCCTGTAGCTAGCTGGCAAGCCCACCATGACTCCAACCCTGTAGCTAGCTGGCAAGCCCACCTTGACTCCAACCATGTAGCTAGCTGGCAAGCCCACCTTGACTCCAACCCTGTAGGTAGCTGGCAAGCCCACCTTGACTCCAACCCTGTAGCTAGCTGGCAAGCCCACCTTGACTCCAACCCTGTAGCTAGCTGGCAAGCCCACCTTGACTCCAACCCTGTAGCTAGCTGGCAAGCCCACCTTGACTCCAACCCTGTAGCTAGCTGGCAAGCCATGACTCCAACCCTGTAGCTAGCTGGCAAGCCCACCATGACTCCAACCCTGTAGCTAGCTGGCAAGCCCACCATGACTCCAACCCTGTAGCTAGCTGGCAAGCCCACCTTGACTCCAACCCTGTAGCTAGCTGGCAAGCCCACCTTGACTCCAACCCTGTAGCTAGCTGGCAAGCCATGACTCCAACCCTGTAGCTAGCTGGCAAGCTCACCATGACTCCAACCCTGTAGCTAGCTGGCAAGCCCACCTTGACTCCAACCCTGTAGCTAGCTGGCAAGCCCACCTTGACTCCAACCCTGTAGCTAGCTGGCAAGCCCACCTTGACTCCACCCTATAGCTAGCTGGCAAGCCATGACTCCAACCCTGTAGCTAGCTGGCAAGCCCACCTTGACTCCAACCCTGTAGCTAGCTGGCAAGCCCACCTTGACTCCAACCCTGTAGCTAGCTGGCAAGCCATGACTCCAACCCTGTAGCTAGCTGGCAAGCCCACCTTGACTCCAACCATGTAGCTAGCTGGCAAGCCCACCTTGACTCCAACCCTGTAGGTAGCTGGCAAGCCCACCATGACTCCAACCCTGTAGCTAGCTGGCAAGCCCACCTTGACTCCAACCCTGTAGCTAGCTGGCAAGCCCACCTTGACTCCAACCCTGTAGCTAGCTGGCAAGCCCACCTTGACTCCAACCCTGTAGCTAGCTGGCAAGCCATGACTCCAACCCTGTAGCTAGCTGGCAAGCCCACCATGACTCCAACCCTGTAGCTAGCTGGCAAGCCCACCATGACTCCAACCCTGTAGCTAGCTGGCAAGCCCACCTTGACTCCAACCCTGTAGCTAGCTGGCAAGCCCACCTTGACTCCAACTCTGTAGCTAGCTGGCAAGCCCACCTTGACTCCAACCCTGTAGCTAGCTGGCAAGCCCACCATGACTCCAACCCTGTAGCTAGCTGGCAAGCCCACCTTGACTCCAACCATGTAGCTAGCTGGCAAGCCCACCTTGACTCCAACCCTGTAGGTAGCTGGCAAGCCCACCTTGACTCCAACCCTGTAGCTAGCTGGCAAGCCCACCTTGACTCCAACCCTGTAGCTAGCTGGCAAGCCCACCATGACTCCAACCCTGTAGCTAGCTGGCAAGCCCACCTTGACTCCAACCCTGTAGCTAGCTGGCAAGCCCACCTTGACTCCAACCCTGTAGCTAGCTGGCAAGCCCACCTTGACTCCAACCCTGTAGCTAGCTGGCAAGCCCACCTTGACTCCAACCCTGTAGCTAGCTGGCAAGCCATGACTCCAACCCTGTAGCTAGCTGGCAAGCCCACCATGACTCCAACCCTGTAGCTAGCTGGCAAGCCCACCATGACTCCAACCCTGTAGCTAGCTGGCAAGCCCACCTTGACTCCAACCCTGTAGCTAGCTGGCAAGCCCACCTTGACTCCAACCCTGTAGCTAGCTGGCAAGCCATGACTCCAACCCTGTAGCTAGCTGGCAAGCTCACCATGACTCCAACCCTGTAGCTAGCTGGCAAGCCCACCTTGACTCCAACCCTGTAGCTAGCTGGCAAGCCCACCTTGACTCCAACCCTGTAGCAAGCTGGCAAGCCCACCTTGACTCCACCCTATAGCTAGCTGGCAAGCCATGACTCCAACCCTGTAGCTAGCTGGCAAGCCCACCTTGACTCCAACCCTGTAGCTAGCTGGCAAGCCCACCTTGACTCCAACCCTGTAGCTAGCTGGCAAGCCATGACTCCAACCCTGTAGCTAGCTGGCAAGCCCACCTTGACTCCAACCATGTAGCTAGCTGGCAAGCCCACCTTGACTCCAACCCTGTAGGTAGCTGGCAAGCCCACCATGACTCCAACCCTGTAGCTAGCTGGCAAGCCCACCTTGACTCCAACCCTGTAGCTAGCTGGCAAGCCCACCTTGACTCCAACCCTGTAGCTAGCTGGCAAGCCCACCTTGACTCCAACCCTGTAGCTAGCTGGCAAGCCATGACTCCAACCCTGTAGCTAGCTGGCAAGCCCACCATGACTCCAACCCTGTAGCTAGCTGGCAAGCCCACCATGACTCCAACCCTGTAGCTAGCTGGCAAGCCCACCTTGACTCCAACCCTGTAGCTAGCTGGCAAGCCCACCTTGACTCCAACTCTGTAGCTAGCTGGCAAGCCCACCTTGACTCCAACCCTGTAGCTAGCTGGCAAGCCCACCATGACTCCAACCCTGTAGCTAGCTGGCAAGCCCACCTTGACTCCAACCATGTAGCTAGCTGGCAAGCCCACCTTGACTCCAACCCTGTAGGTAGCTGGCAAGCCCACCTTGACTCCAACCCTGTAGCTAGCTGGCAAGCCCACCTTGACTCCAACCCTGTAGCTAGCTGGCAAGCCCACCTTGACTCCAACCCTATAGCTAGCTGGCAAGCCATGACTCCAACCCTGTAGCTAGCTGGCAAGCCCACCTTGACTCCAACCCTGTAGCTAGCTGGCAAGCCATGACTCCAACCCTGTAGCTAGCTGGCAAGCCAGCCATGACTCCAACCCTGTAGCTAGCTGGCAAGCCCACCTTGACTCCAACCCTGTAGTTAGCTGGCAAGCCCACCTTGACTCCACCCTATAGCTAGCTGGCAAGCCATGACTCCAACCCTGTAGCTAGCTGGCAAGCCCACCTTGACTCCAACCCTGTAGCTAGCTGGCAAGCCCACCTTGACTCCAACCCTGTAGCTAGCTGGCAAGCCCACCATGACTCCAACCCTGTAGCTAGCTGGCAAGCCCACCTTGACTCCAACCCTGTAGCTAGCTGGCAAGCCCACCTTGACTCCAACTCTGTAGCTAGCTGGCAAGCCCACCTTGACTCCAACCCTGTAGCTAGCTGGCAAGCCCACCATGACTCCAACCCTGTAGCTAGCTGGCAAGCCCACCTTGACTCCAACCATGTAGCTAGCTGGCAAGCCCACCTTGACTCCAACCCTGTAGGTAGCTGGCAAGCCCACCTTGACTCCAACCCTGTAGCTAGCTGGCAAGCCCACCTTGACTCCAACCCTGTAGCTAGCTGGCAAGCCCACCTTGACTCCAACCCTGTAGCTAGCTGGCAAGCCCACCTTGACTCCAACCCTGTAGCTAGCTGGCAAGCCATGACTCCAACCCTGTAGCTAGCTGGCAAGCCCACCATGACTCCAACCCTGTAGCTAGCTGGCAAGCCCACCATGACTCCAACCCTGTAGCTAGCTGGCAAGCCCACCTTGACTCCAACCCTGTAGCTAGCTGGCAAGCCCACCTTGACTCCAACCCTGTAGCTAGCTGGCAAGCCATGACTCCAACCTGTTATATCCTTCCTGTTTGGCCCTGTCCGGGGGTGTCCTCGGATGGGGCCACAGTGTCTCCTGACCCCTCCTGTCTCAGCCTCCAGTATTTATGCTGCAGTAGTTTATGTGTCGGGGGGCTGGGGTCAGTTTGTTATATCTGGAGTACTTCTCCTGTCCTATTCGGTGTCCTGTGTGAATCTAAGTGTGCGTTCTCTAATTCTCTCCTTCTCTCTTTCTTTCTCTCTCTCGGAGGACCTGAGCCCTAGGACCATGCCCCAGGACTACCTGACATGATGACTCCTTGCTGTCCCCAGTCCACCTGGCCATGCTGCTGTTCCAGTTTCAACTGACCTGAGCCCTAGGACCATGCCCCAGGACTACCTGACATGATGACTCCTTGCTGTCCCCAGTCTACCTGGCCATGCTGCTGCTCCAGTTTCAACTTCCACCTGACTGTGCTGCTGCTCTAGTTTCAACTGTTCTGCCTTATTATTATTCGACCATGCTGGTCATTTATGAACATTGAACATCTTGACCATGTTCTGTTATAATCTCCACCCGGCACAGCCAGAAGAGGACTGGCCACCCCACATAGCCTGGTTCCTCTCTAGGTTTCTTCCTAGGTATTGGCCTTTCTAGGGAGTTTTTCCTAGCCACCGTGCTTCTCCACCTGCATTGCTTGCTGTTTGGGGTTTTAGGCTGGGTTTCTGTACAGCACTTTGAGATATCAGCTGATGTACGAAGGGCTATATAAATAAATTTGATTTGATTTGATTTGATTTGATTTGTAGCTAGCTGGCAAGCTCACCATGACTCCAACCCTGTAGCTAGCTGGCAAGCCCACCTTGACTCCAACCCTGTAGCTAGCTGGCAAGCCCACCTTGACTCCAACCCTGTAGCTAGCTGGCAAGCCCACCTTGACTCCACCCTATAGCTAGCTGGCAAGCCATGACTCCAACCCTGTAGCTAGCTGGCAAGCCCACCTTGACTCCAACCCTGTAGCTAGCTGGCAAGCCCACCTTGACTCCAACCCTGTAGCTAGCTGGCAAGCCATGACTCCAACCCTGTAGCTAGCTGGCAAGCCCACCTTGACTCCAACCATGTAGCTAGCTGGCAAGCCCACCTTGACTCCAACCCTGTAGGTAGCTGGCAAGCCCACCATGACTCCAACCCTGTAGCTAGCTGGCAAGCCCACCTTGACTCCAACCCTGTAGCTAGCTGGCAAGCCCACCTTGACTCCAACCCTGTAGCTAGCTGGCAAGCCCACCTTGACTCCAACCCTGTAGCTAGCTGGCAAGCCATGACTCCAACCCTGTAGCTAGCTGGCAAGCCCACCATGACTCCAACCCTGTAGCTAGCTGGCAAGCCCACCATGACTCCAACCCTGTAGCTAGCTGGCAAGCCCACCTTGACTCCAACCCTGTAGCTAGCTGGCAAGCCCACCTTGACTCCAACTCTGTAGCTAGCTGGCAAGCCCACCTTGACTCCAACCCTGTAGCTAGCTGGCAAGCCCACCATGACTCCAACCCTGTAGCTAGCTGGCAAGCCCACCTTGACTCCAACCATGTAGCTAGCTGGCAAGCCCACCTTGACTCCAACCCTGTAGGTAGCTGGCAAGCCCACCTTGACTCCAACCCTGTAGCTAGCTGGCAAGCCCACCTTGACTCCAACCCTGTAGCTAGCTGGCAAGCCCACCTTGACTCCAACCCTGTAGCTAGCTGGCAAGCCCACCTTGACTCCAACCCTGTAGCTAGCTGGCAAGCCATGACTCCAACCCTGTAGCTAGCTGGCAAGCCCACCATGACTCCAACCCTGTAGCTAGCTGGCAAGCCCACCATGACTCCAACCCTGTAGCTAGCTGGCAAGCCCACCTTGACTCCAACCCTGTAGCTAGCTGGCAAGCCATGACTCCAACCCTGTAGCTAGCTGGCAAGCTCACCATGACTCCAACCCTGTAGCTAGCTGGCAAGCCCACCTTGACTCCAACCCTGTAGCTAGCTGGCAAGCCCACCTTGACTCCAACCCTGTAGCTAGCTGGCAAGCCCCACCTTGACTCCAACCCTGTAGCTAGCTGGCAAGCCCACCTTGACTCCACCCTATAGCTAGCTGGCAAGCCATGACTCCAACCCTGTAGCTAGCTGGCAAGCCCACCTTGACTCCAACCCTGTAGCTAGCTGGCAAGCCCACCATGACTCCAACCCTGTAGCTAGCTGGCAAGCCCACCTTGACTCCAACCATGTAGCTAGCTGGCAAGCCCACCTTGACTCCAACCCTGTAGGTAGCTGGCAAGCCCACCATGACTCCAACCCTGTAGCTAGCTGGCAAGCCCACCTTGACTCCAACCCTGTAGCTAGCTGGCAAGCCCACCTTGACTCCAACCCTGTAGCTAGCTGGCAAGCCATGACTCCAACCCTGTAGCTAGCTGGCAAGCCCACCATGACTCCAACCCTGTAGCTAGCTGGCAAGCCCACCATGGATCCAACCCTGTAGCTAGCTGGCAAGCCCACCTTGACTCCAACCCTGTAGCTAGCTGGCAAGCCCACCATGACTCCAACCCTGTAGCTAGCTGGCAAGCCCACCTTGACTCCAACCCTGTAGCGAGCTGGCAAGCCGATCTTGGTGACAAGGTTCCTGCGCGGGAATCTTAGATTTGTCTTTTAATTTTAAAAGAACTGTCATTGATGTGATTTCAGATACGAGGAGAAATTGTCTGCCATGTTTTGTGTTTTGTTAAGGGCCCAGAGTGACCAAGAACGCTCAACCAATCACCCTACGGATATTATTGACTTTGCCTCCGGGCATCCTATGAAGGGAATTGTAACATACTGGTTTTGTGTGTGTAGACAGTGTGTAGTACTGTGGTGTGTTCTGTGTTAAACAGTACTGCATGTGAACAGCAGTCTCATCAACTCAAACCACACATTTATTTACCCTGCTAGCCTATGGGGTGTCGTTTGTAAAGTTGAATCATCTTAATGTTTTACAATCTGATTTATAAGGACGTTTTCTTTATTTGGACCTGATAAATCTATCTTTAGAAACGGCACCACATACTAGCCGGCCTGACACAGACAGTGTGTGTACAGTGTATGTGTGTGTCCCACTGTGACTGACCTTACTTCCTGAGTCCTTGGTTCCACATTCCCCTTTATCGTACCACCACTTGTTCTTTAGCTTGTCTAAGACTCCTTGTTCACTGAGTTTCAACACCGCTAGGTTTACTGGCACTCTTCACACGGCACGGGGAATAACATAAATAACATTAGCTATGTTATGTTATGTTATTATTTCATGACATACAGCTGTTATGTAGCCTTATGTAGCTTCCTGCCTCCCTACAACAGCTGTTATTAAGCCTTATCTAGCCTTCCTATGTGTTGTCTAATTGAGGTGGCGATAGGCCTTGTTGCTCTACATGTCCTGGCTGAACATTGAGCTCAACCAGACAGATAGGCACCAACGCATCACCCTGAGTAAGCAGCACAGACACAGAGCACAGCCTCTCTACTTCACATAGCTCAATGGTATGTGTATATATATATGCTTTTTATGACTGCCAAATAAAATCAATCAATCAATCCCCCTGATCCATTCAAGGAGTTCATTAGCTCCAGAATCCCAGGGGTGAGGTGTGTGTGTCGGCGCCGTGCCGTGTGTGTGCTGCTTACTCCCTGGCCTTAGTTACCAGTCTGTGGCCTGGTGGCGGCTGGGGTCGGGGCTAACCTTGCTTTCTCCTCCTCCGCTGCCACACTCTCCCTTGTCGTACCACCATTTATTTTTCAGTTTGTCCAACAGGCCCTGCTCATTCAGTTTTAACACGGCCAGGTTCACTGCATTTCTACCAAGATAAAACACACTGGTGAGACAGGATGATGTGACAGGTCTGTTCCCCGAGCTGATCCTTTGCAGTTAGCCTTAACCTTAGATATTACCATTACTGTTAGCAGTTAGCCTTAACCTTAGATATTACCATTACTGTTAGCAGTTAGCCTTAACCTTAGATATTACCATTACTGTTAGCAGTTAGCCTTAACCTTAGATATTACCATTACTGTTAGCAGTTAGCCTTAACCTTAGATATTACCATTACTGTTAGCAATTTGCCTTAACCTTAATATTACTACAACCATTAGCATTAGCACCAGGATTAGCGTAATCCTGTAAATCAGCATTAGCAATTAGCTTAGCATAATGTATCAGCGTCTGTTATTGGGAATGTGGCTAAAGGCTAGTGTACAGAGGGCTAACATAATGAGATAATATAATATACATGCTTGGGCTATAGCCAGTAATAAACTGGTTTATATTATAATAATAATTATAATAATAATATAATTATCAAGTAATAAACTGGTTTATATTATAATAATAATAACAATAATAATAATAATATGACCCAGTAATAAACAGGCCTAAATAATAACAATAATAATAATAATAATAATAATAATAATAATAATAATGATATTAATAATAATAATATGACCCAGTAGTAAACAGGCCTAAATAATAACAATAATAATAATAATAATATTAATAATAATAATAATAATAACAATAATAATAATATAATTATCAAGTAATAAACTGGTTTATATTATAATAATAATAATAATATTAATAATAATAATAATAATAATAATAATAATAATAATAATAATATGACCCAGTAGTAAACAGGCCTAACTAATAATAATAATAGTAATAATAATAATAATAATAATAATAATATGACCCAGTAATAAACAGGTCTAAATAATAATAATAATAATAATAATAACGATAATAATAATAATAATAATAATAATAACAATAATAATAATAATAATAATAACAATAATAATAATAATAATAATAATATTAATAATAATAATAATATTAATAATAATAATAACAATAATAATAATAATAATAATAATAATATTAATAATAATAATAATATTAATAATAATAATAACAATAATAATAATAATAATAATAATAATGATAATAATAATATTAATAATAATAATGATAATAATAATATTAATAATAATAATGATAATAATAATAATAATAATAATAATAATAATAATAACAATAATAATAATAATAATAATAATAATAACAATAATAATAATAATAATAATAATAATAATAATAATATTAATAATAATAATAACAATAATAATAATAATAATAATATGACCCAGTAGTAAACAGGCCTAACTAATAATAATAATAGTAATAATAATAATAATAATAGTAATAATAATAATAGTAATAATAATAATAATAATATGACCCAGTAGTAAACAGGCCTAACTAATAATAATAATAGTAATAATAATAATAATAATAATAATAATATGACCCAGTAATAAACAGGCCTAAATAATAATAATAGTCACATGACCCACAGTGTCAGAGAACAGACATCACTCCAGAGAAACAGAGTGATCAGACAGCAGTTCAACAGATAGGCATTTAAACAAATAAGAAACACAGCAGTCATGCAGATTGACTAATTAAAGATCACACTAGTGGCCTTGTAAGCATACTCCTCAACCATCCTTCCTCAGTACCCTGATATTCCCTAACCCAACCCCTAGCCCTAGCCCTAAACCCAAACCTGATCTTGACCCTCATAGTATGGCTGCTCCAAAACAACCCAGGCATTAGCGACAACATTCTCTCTTCAGCCAATCAGGAAGAAGCAAGATAACTATTGGTCTGAAGCCCATCCCTAGGTACTGCAGGGGTTTATTGTGACCAGCCACTAAGAACTATGGGTAATGTAGTCCTGTGGCCAGCCACTAAAAACTATAGGTAGTGTAGTTCTATTTCCAGCTGCCAAGAACTCTGGAGTAGTGTTGTCTTCCCTAGGCTTACAGGTGATCAGAGCTGGGAATGGGGAGTACTATACTGTACTATATTATACTAGACTATTCTAATATAAACCACTGTGTTTCAGATCATCAGGGTAGGTAAGATACTATAACAACATTAGAGAACATATTGTTATACTATAATATAATATACTATACTATACTAGCCTGTATATAAACCACTGTGTTTCAGATCATCAGGGTAGGTAAGATACTATAACAACATTAGAGAACATATTGTTATACTATAATATAATATACTATACTATACTAGCCTGTATATAAACCACTGTGTTTCAGATCATCAGGGTAGGTAAGATACTATAACAACATTAGAGAACATATTGTTATACTATAATATAATATACTATACTATACTAGCCTGTATATAAACCACTGTGTTTCAGATCATCAGGGTAGGTAAGATACTATAACAACATTAGAGAACATATTGTTATACTATCTCACCCACCTTAATGGGGAGCCTTTTGGCGTGGCGATGCCGTATCCTTTAGAGTCCAGGTTCCCTCCCACCTTCATGGTGTCGCAGGGTTTCCTCTGCTCGATGTACTCGTTCATGGTGGACTCCAGAAGGTACGCGTACTTCCCCTTGGACTTCCTGACTCTCAGCACCCCCTCCGCTGTCTTCTTCACAAACGGAGACGGCTCTGCTGACTTCATGTACTGCCACATCTTGTCAAACAGTGCTATCTTCGACCTCTGTTGAGAGACAACACATTATAACTACACCCTAACCTCTACACCCGCCACATCTTGTCAAACAGCAATATCTTCGACCTCTGTTGAGAGACAACACATTATAACTACACCCTAACCTCTACACCCGCCACATCTTGTCAAACAGCAATATCTTCGACCTCTGTTGAGAGACAAAACATTAGAACTACACCTTAGGGTAGGACGGTATACCGTATTCTACTATATACCGGTTTTGATACACAGACCAGTGTATTTTACTATATACAGGTGTTGATACACAGACCAGTGTGTTCTACTATATACAGGTGTTGATACACAGACCAGTGTGTTTTACTATATACAGGTGTTGATACACAGACCAGTGGGTTCTACTATATACAGGTGTTGATACACAGACCAGTGTGTTCTACTATATACAGGTGTTGATACATAGACCAGTGTGTTCTACTATATACAGGTGTTGATACACAGACCAGTGTGTTCTACTATATACAGGTGTTGATACACAGACCAGTGTGTTCTACTATATACAGGTGTTGATACACAGACCAGTGTGTTCTACTATATACAGGTGTTGATACACAGACCAGTGTGTTCTACTATATACAGGTGTTGATACACAGACCAGTGTGTTTTACTATATACAGGTTTTGATATACAGACCGGTTTGGGTCGTTACTTTACATTATATAAAGGTATTTCAATGTTTGACTTGTTTTGGACGACATTCTGCACATGTTCTCATCAATGAAACATTTGATCTCCATACAGTTTTCTGTTTCCAAAACTACAATCTGTAACAAACCCTTTTGTCAAAGTTTCTAAAAAATGTCATTGCTTAGAAGGAGGGCGATTTGAGATTCAGCACACACACACTTCACAGAGTAGGCAAATCCTAACGGGAATATTGCCTACCTGGTTAAATAAAGGTAAAATAAAAAAATAAATAAAAAAATATGCAAATATATATATATTTTTAAAGCTCTCTATGGTCAGGGCGTGACATGTAAAGTGTTGGTCCCATGTTTCATGATCTGACAGGTGTGGCATATCAGTAAGCTGATTAAACAGCAGGATCATTACACAGGTGCACCTTGTGCCGGGGACAATAAAAGGCCCGTTTAAAATGAGCAGTTTTGTCACAACACAATGCCACAGATGTCTCATGTTTTGAGGGAGCGTGCAGTTGGCATGCTGATTGCAGGAATGTCCACCAGAGCTGTTGCCTGAGAATTCAATGTTAATTTCTCTACCATAAGCCGCCCTCAGCGTCGTTTTAGAGAATTTGGCAGTACGTCCAACTGGCCTTTCAACCACAGACTACGTGTAACTACGCCAGCCCAGGACCTCCACATCCGGGTTCTTCACCTGTGAGATCGTCTGAGACCAGCCACCCGGACAGCTGATGAAACTGAGGAGTATTTCTGTCTGTAATAAAGCCCTTTGTGGGGAAAACTCATTCTGATTGGCTGGGCCTGGCTCCCCAGTGGGTGGGCCTGGCTCCCAAGTGAAAATCAAATCAAATGTATTGGTCCCATACACATGTTTAGCAGATGTTATTAGTCACATACACATGGTTAGCAGATGCTATTGGTCACATACACATGGTTAGCAGATGCTATTGGTCACATACACGTGGTTAGCAGATGCTATTGGTCACATACACATGGTTAGCAGATGTTATTGCGAGTGTAGTGAAATGCTTGTGCTTCCAGCTCCGACAGGGCAGTAATATCTAACCAGTAATATCTAACCAGTAATATCTAACTAAATGCTTGTGCTTCCAGCTCCGACAGGGCAGTAATATCTAACCAGTAATATCTAACCAGTAATATCTAACTAAATGCTTGTGCTTCCAGCTCCGACAGGGCAGTAATATCTAACTAAATGCTTGTGCTTCCAGCTCCGACAGGGCAGTAATATCTAACCAGTAATATCTAACCAGTAATATCTAACTAAATGCTTGTGCTTCCAGCTCCGACAGGGCAGTAATATCTAACCAGTAATATCTAACCAGTAATATCTAACTAAATGCTTGTGCTTCCAGCTCCGACAGGGCAGTAATATCTAACCAGTAATATCTAACCAGTAATATCTAACTAAATGCTTGTGCTTCCAGCTCCGACAGGGCAGTAATATCTAACCAGTAATATCTAACCAGTAATATCTAACTAAATGCTTGTGCTTCCAGCTCCGACAGGGCAGTAATATCTAACCAGTAATATCTAACCAGTAATATCTAACTAAATGCTTGTGCTTCCAGCTCTGACAGGGCAGTAATATCTAACCAGTAATATCTAACCAGTAATATCTAACTAAATGCTTGTGCTTCCAGCTCCGACAGGGCAGTAATATCTAACCAGTAATATCTAACTAAATGCTTGTGCTTCCAGCTCTGACAGGGCAGTAATATCTAACTAAATGCTTGTGCTTCCAGCTCCGACAGGGCAGTAATATCTAACCAGTAATATCTAACTAAATGATTGTGCTTCCAGCTCTGACAGGGCAGTAATATCTAACTAAATGCTTGTGCTTCCAGCTCCGACAGGGCAGTAATATCTAACCAGTAATATCTAACTAAATGCTTGTGCATCTAGCTCTGACAGTGCAGTAATATCTAACTAAACGCTTGTGCTTCTAGCTCCAACAGGGCAGTAATATCTAAGAGTTTCACAACCCAAAATATACATAAGTCTAAGTGAGGAATGGATTAAAATATACATATGTCAGAGCAGCATTGGACTAAGATACTGTGGAATAGTATAGAGTACAGTATATACATATGAGATGGGTGATGCAGTATTTACACACAATTAAAGTGACTAAGATACTGTGGAATAGTATAGAGTACAGTATATACATATGAGATGGGTGATGCAGTATTTACACACAATTAAAGTGACTAAGATACTGTGGAATAGTATAGAGTACAGTATATACATATGAGATGGGTGATGCAGTATTTACACACAATTAAAGTGACTAAGATACTGTGGAATAGTATAGAGTACAGTATATACATATGAGATGGGTGATGCAGTATTTACACACAATTAAAGTGACTAAGATACTGTGGAATAGTATAGAGTACAGTATATACATATGAGATGGGTGATGCAGTATTTACACACAATTAAAGTGACTAAGATACTGTGGAATAGTATAGAGTACAGTATATACATATGAGATGGGTGATGCAGTATTTACACACAATTAAAGTGACTAAGATACTGTGGAATAGTATAGAGTACAGTATATACATATGAGATGGGTGATGCAGTATTTACACACAATTAAAGTGGCTAAGATACTGTGGAATAGTATAGAGTACAGTATATACATATGAGATGGGTGATGCAGTATTTACACACAATTAAAGTGACTAAGATACTGTGGAATAGTATAGAGTACAGTATATACATATGAGATGGGTGATGCAGTATTTACACACAATTAAAGTGACTAAGATACTGTGGAATAGTATAGAGTACAGTATATACATATGAGATGGGTGATGCAGTATTTACACACAATTAAAGTGACTAAGATACTGTGGAATAGTATAGAGTACAGTATATACATATGAGATGAG
Organism: Oncorhynchus kisutch; assembly: GCF_002021735.2. Classification (NCBI taxonomy): domain Eukaryota; kingdom Metazoa; phylum Chordata; class Actinopteri; order Salmoniformes; family Salmonidae; genus Oncorhynchus; species Oncorhynchus kisutch. The sequence continues at coordinate 48,056 of NW_022265760.1, read as the reverse complement.
TAATGCAGTATTTACACACAATTAAAGTGACTAAGATACTGTGGAATAGTATAGAGTACAGTATATACATATGAGATGAGTGATGCAGTATTTACACACAATTAAAGTGACTAAGATACTGTGGAATAGTATAGAGTACAGTATATACATATGAGATGGGTGATGCAGTATTTACACACAATTAAAGTGACTAAGATACTGTGGAATAGTATAGAGTACAGTATATACATATGAGATGGGTGATGCAGTATTTACACACAATTAAAGTGACTAAGATACTGTGGAATAGTATAGAGTACAGTATATACATATGAGATGGGTGATGCAGTATTTACACACAATTAAAGTGACTAAGATACTGTGGAATAGTATAGAGTACAGTATATACATATGAGATGGGTGATGCAGTATTTACACACAATTAAAGTGACTAAGATACTGTGGAATAGTATAGAGTACAGTATATACATATGAGATGGGTGATGCAGTATTTACACACAATTAAAGTGACTAAGATACTGTGGAATAGTATAGAGTACAGTATATACATATGAGATGGGTGATGCAGTATTTACACACAATTAAAGTGACTAAGATACTGTGGAATAGTATAGAGTACAGTATATACATATGAGATGGGTGATGCAGTATTTACACACAATTAAAGTGACTAAGATACTGTGGAATAGTATAGAGTACAGTATATACATATGAGATGGGTGATGCAGTATTTACACACAATTAAAGTGACTAAGATACTGTGGAATAGTATAGAGTACAGTATATACATATGAGATGGGTGATGCAGTATTTACACACAATTAAAGTGACTAAGATACTGTGGAATAGTATAGAGTACAGTATATACATATGAGATGGGTGATGCAGTATTTACACACAATTAAAGTGACTAAGATACTGTGGAATAGTATAGAGTACAGTATATACATATGAGATGGGTGATGCAGTATTTACACACAATTAAAGTGACTAAGATACTGTGGAATAGTATAGAGTACAGTATATACATATGAGATGGGTGATGCAGTATTTACACACAATTAAAGTGACTAAGATACTGTGGAATAGTATAGAGTACAGTATATACATATGAGATGGGTGATGCAGTATTTACACACAATTAAAGTGACTAAGATACTGTGGAATAGTATAGAGTACAGTATATACATATGAGATGGGTGATGCAGTATTTACACACAATTAAAGTGACTAAGATACTGTGGAATAGTATAGAGTACAGTATATACATATGAGATGGGTGATGCAGTATTTACACACAATTAAAGTGACTAAGATACTGTGGAATAGTATAGAGTACAGTATATACATATGAGATGGGTGATGCAGTATTTACACACAATTAAAGTGACTAAGATACAGTGGAATAGTATAGAGTACAGTATATACATATGAGATGGGTGATGCAGTATTTACACACAATTAAAGTGACTAAGATACTGTGGAATAGTATAGAGTACAGTATATACATATGAGATGGGTGATGCAGTATTTACACACAATTAAAGTGACTAAGATACAGTGGAATAGTATAGAGTACAGTATATACATATGAGATGGGTGATGCAGTATTTACACACAATTAAAGTGACTAAGATACAGTGGAATAGTATAGAGTACAGTATATACATATGAGATGGGTGATGCAGTATTTACACACAATTAAAGTGACTAAGATACTGTGGAATAGTATAGAGTACAGTATATACATATGAGATGAGTAATGCAGTATTTACACACAATTAAAGTGACTAAGATACAGTGGAATAGTATAGAGTACAGTATATACATATGAGATGAGTGATGCAGTATTTACACACAATTAAAGTGACTAAGATACAGTGGAATAGTATAGAGTACAGTATATACATATGAGATGAGTAATGCAGTATTTACACACAATTAAAGTGACTAAGATACAGTGGAATAGTATAGAGTACAGTATATACATATGAGATGAGTAATGCAAGATAAGGAGACATTATTAAAGTGGCTAGTGTTTCATTTCCTTAAAGTGGCCAGTGATTCCTAAGTGGGCAGGCCTATGCCCTCCCAGGCCCACCCATGGCTGAGCCCCTGCACATTCATGTGAAATCCATAGATTAGGGCCTAATTCATTTATTTAAATTGACTGATTTCCTAATATGAAGTGTAACTCAGTAAAATCTTTGAAATTATTGCTTGTTGGGTTTCTGTTTTTTGTTCAGTATATATCCATAAACCCTACACCCTAACCCCTGCTTCCTAGCCTCTAATCCCTACACCCTAACCCTGCTTCCTAGCCTCTAATCCCTACTCTCTAACCCCTGCTTCCTAGCCTCTAACCCCTACCAGCCTGTCACTACCAGTTCATTTTGGGCGTTGAGGCATGTGAATGTGTCTGATCGTATTGATGTGTGTATTACGCTTTATTGATGTGTTTATGAGAGTGTGTGATATGATGCATGGCCGCATTGGTGTATGTGTGTGTGTGTGATATCATACAGGGCCGTATTGATGTGTGTGTGTGTGTGTGTGTGTGCGTGTGTGTGATATGATACATAGCCGTAGTGATGTGTGTGTGTGTATTGAGTGTGTGCGTGTGTATTGAGTGTGTGCGTGTGTGTGTGTGTGTGATATCGTACAGGGCCGTATTGATGTGTGTGTGTGTGTTTGTGTGTGTGTGATATGATACATAGCCGTAGTGATGTGCTCTGGTCTGGTCTGTCTGTCTGACTGCTCTGGTCTGGTCTGCCGGTCTGACTGCTCTGGTCTGTCTGACTGCTCTGGTCTGGTCTGCCGGTCTGACTGCTCTGGTCTGTCTGACTGCTCTGGTCTGGTCTGCCGGTCTGACTGCTCTGGTCTGTCTGACTGCTCTGGTCTGGTCTGCCGGGCTGACTGCTCTGGTCTGTCTGACTGCTCTGGTCTGGTCTGCCGGTCTGACTGCTCTGGTCTGTCTGACTGCTCTGGTCTGACTGCTCTGGTCTGTCTGACTGCTCTGGTCTGGTCTGCCGGTCTGACTGCTCTGGTCTGTCTGACTGCTCTGGTCTGGTCTGCCGGGCTGACTGCTCTGGTCTGTCTGACTGCTCTGGTCTGGTCTGCCGGGCTGACTGCTCTGGTCTGTCTGACTGCTCTGGTCTGGTCTGCCGGTCTGACTGCTCTGGTCTGTCTGACTGCTCTGGTCTGACTGCTCTGGTCTGTCTGACTGCTCTGGTCTGGTCTGCCGGTCTGACTGCTCTGGTCTGTCTGACTGCTCTGGTCTGGTCTGTCTGTCTGACTGCTCTGGTCTGGTCTGCCGGTCTGACTGCTCTGGTCTGTCTGACTGCTCTGGTCTGACTGCTCTGGTCTGTCTGACTGCTCTGGTCTGGTCTGCCGGTCTGACTGCTCTGGTCTGCTGGTCTGACTGCTCTGGCAATGTAAATAGTCCAGTTGGCCATTTCATACATTGTTCAGCAGTATTACGGCTTGGGGGTAGAAGTTGTTTAGAAGCCTCTTGGACCTAGACTTGGGACTCCGGTACCGCTTGCTGTGCGGTAGCAGAGAGAACAGTCTATGACTTGGGTGACTGGAGTCTTTGACCATTTTTAGGGCCTTCCTCTGACACCACCTGGTAGAGAGGTCCTGGATGGCAGGAAGCTTGGCCCCAGTGAAGTACTGGGCCGTTCACACTACCTTCTGTAGCACCTTACGGGCAGATGCTGAGCAGTTGCCATACCAGGCGGTGAGGCAACTGGTCAGGATGCTCTCGATGGTGCAGCTGAGGAAATTGTTGAGTATCGGGGGACACATGCCAAATTTTTTTGTCTCCTGAGGGGGAAAATGTGTTGTTGTGCCATCTTCTCAACTGTCTTGGTGTGTTTGGACCATGTTAGTTTGTTGGTGATGTGGACACCAAGGAACTTGAAGCTCTCAACCTGCTCCACTACAGTCCCATCGATGCGAATAGGGGCGTGTTCGGCCCGCCTTTTCCTGTAGTCCACGATCAGCTCCTTTGTCTAGCTCACGTTGAGGGAGAGGTTGTTATTCTGGCACCACACAGCCAGGTCTCTGACCTGTCCTCGGATGGGGCCACAGTGTCTCCTGACCCCTCCTGTCTCAGCCTCCAGTATTTATGCTGCAGTAGTTTATGTGTCGGGGGGCTAGGGTCAGTTTGTTATATCTGGAGTACTTCTCCTGTCCTATTCGGTGTCCTGTGTGAATTTAAGTGTGCTCTCTCTAATTCTCTCATTCTTTCTCTCTCTCGGAGGACCTGAGCCCTAGGACCATGCCTCAGGACTACCTGACATGATGACTCCTTGCTGTCCCCAGTCCACCTGGCCGTGCTGCTGCTCCAGTTTCAACTGTTCTGCCATATTATTATTGGACCATGCTGGTCATTTTTTAACATCTTGGCCATGTTCTGTTATAATCTCTACCCGGCACAGCCAGAAGAGGACTGGCCACCCCACATAGCCTGGTTCCTCTCTAGGCTTCTTCCTAGGTTTTGGCCTTTAGGGAGTTTTTCCTAGCCACCGTGCTTCTACGCCTGCATTGCTTGCTGTTTGGGGTTTTAGGCTGGGTTTCTGTACAGCACTTTGAGATATCAGCTGATATACGAAGGGCTATATAAATAAATTTGATTTGATTTGACCTCCTCCCTATCTCATCGTCGTCAGCAAACTTAATGATGGTGTTGGAGTCGTGCTTGGCCACGCAGTCATGGGTGAACAGGGAGTACAGGAGGGGACTAAGTACGCACCCCTGAGGGGTCCCCTGTGTTGAGGATCAGCGTGGTGGATGTGTTGTTACCTACCCTTACCACCTGGGGGAGGTCCATCAGGAAGTCCAGGATCCAGTTGCAGAGGGAGTTGTTTAGTCCCAGGTTCCTTAGCTTAGTCAGGTTAGGTTAGATGGGGGAGCATCGCTGCACAGCTATTTTCAGGTCTGTCCTGTGATGTTCGATCGGGTTCAAGTCTTGGCTCTGGCTGGGCCACTCAAGGACATTCAGAGACTTGTCCCGAAGCCACTCCTGCGTTGTTTTGGCTGTGTGCTTAGGGTCGTTGTCCTGTTGGAAGTTGAACCATCACCCCAGTCTGAGGTCCTGAGCACTCTGGAGCAGGTTTTCATCAAGGAACTCTCTCTACTTTGCTCCGTTCATCTTTCCCTTGATTCTAACTAGTCTCCCAGTCCCTGCCCCTGAAAAACATACCCAATGGCTTCCGTCTGGCCACTCTACAATAAATGCCTGATTGGTGGAGTGCTGCAGAGATGGTTGTCCTTCTGGAAGGTTCTCCCATCTCCACAGAGGAACTAGAGCTCTGTCAGAGAGTCACCTCCCTGACCAAGGCCCTTCTCCCCCGATTGCTCAGTTTGGCCAGGCGGTCAGCTCTAGGAAGAGTCTTTGTGGTTCCAAACTTTTTTTGGTACCTTTCCCCAGATCTGTGCCACTATACAATCTTGTCTTGGAGCTCTACGGACAATTCCTTCGACCTCTTGGCCTGTTTTTTGCTCTGACATGCACTGTCAACTGTGGGACCTTATATAGACAGGTTTGTGCCTTTCCAAATCATGTCCAATCAAAACATTTACCACAGGCGGACTCCAATCAAAATCTGAAGGATGATCAATGGAAACAGGATGCTCAGTTGAATTTTCGAGTCTCATACTAAAGGGTCTGAATACTTACAGTATATACAGTACATAGACTGACTGTATTGAAGACCTGCCTCGGACTAAAGCAAAGCAACTAGCAAGGTACTGCTCTGGTATGGACAGACGTGGGGAGAAGAAGGTGCTTTTTGTGTCGTTGAATCTGAGACCTTTGAAATGTTTGAATCCTTCTTGATGTTGTGTGTGTGGTGTGGTGTGGTGTGTGTGTGTGTGTGTGTGTGTGTGTGTGTGGTGTGGTGTGTGTGTGTGTGTGGTGTGGTGTGGTGTGTGTGTGTGGTGTGGTGTGGTGTGTGTGTGTGTGGTGTGGTGTGGTGTGTGGTGTGATGTGTGTGTGTGTGGTGTGGTGTGGTGTGTGTTTGTGGTGTATGTGTGTGTGTGTGTGGTGTGGTGTGGTGTGTGTGTGGTGTATGTGTGTGTGGTGTGGTGTGGTGTGGTGTGTGTGTGACCCACCCTAAAAAACTCCTTGGTAGAGCCAGAGTCCAGGGTCCCGTAGGCGATCTCCGTCTGTTTAGCCAGGTCCTCTGCTCCCTCTATAGGAGAAACCATCCTCTCCACAGTGAGGAAGGCAGCCAGGTTGGCCGTGTAGGACGAGATGATGATTAGAGTGAAGAACCACCACACACCACCCACTATACGTCCTGATAGAGACCTGGAGAGATAAGCACACAGTCAGACACCACACACACCACACCAGAGAGAGAGAGAGAGAGAGAGAGGAGAGAGAGAGAGAGAGAGAGCGAGAGAGAGAGGAGAGAGAGGAGAGAGAGAGAGAGAGAGAGAGGGAGAGAGAGAGAGAAGGGAGAGAGAGAGACGAAGGGGAGAGAGGAGAGAGGTGTAGCCTGGTAGACCCGTAGCGAAGGAGAGAAACGGGAATATGCAGCAAAAACACGGTACCCCTCCAAGAGGCAGGAAAGGAAGTGACATCATGCATTGACGGCCCCAGGGTGGTGGATATATGCTAACCTGACCTTTGACCTTTGACCTCTGACCTGTGGTTATGTGGTGGTCCTCGTCTCCCTCTCCTCTCCTCCCCTCTTCTCTTCTCCCCTTCTCTTCTCTCCCCTTCTACTCTCCTCTCTTCTCTCCTTCTCCTCTCCCCTTCTCATCTCCTCTCCTCTTCTCCTCTCCTCTCTCTACTGATGTGAAATTCCAGGCTAGGTGATATTAACTGTTTAACATAGGCACCCAGACACCCTAACCCCTACTTCTTAACCCCTCAACTCTTAACACCCTAAACTACCTCCTGTCTTCTGATCAGTAGTCTGGACTGAGACACAGGGAAAGTTGTTTAGGAGAGCTAGTAGCTAGAATCAGTTAGCATTAGAGATAGAGGCTAGAATCAGTGAGCATTATCGCTAATGGCTAGAATCAGTTAGCATTAGGGCTAGCAGCTAGAATCAGTGAGCATTAGAGCTAATGGCTATAATTAGTTAGCATTATGGGTAGCAGCTAGAATCAGTTAGCATTAGGGGTAGCAGCTAGAATCAGTTAGCATTTGAGCTAGAGGCTAGAATCAGTGAGCATTAGAGCTAATGGCTATAATCAGTTAGCATTTGGGGTAGCAGCTAGAATCAGTTAGCATTAGAGCTAGAGGCTAGAATCAGTGAGCATTAGAGCTAATGGGTAGAATCAGTTAGCATTAGGGGTAGCAGCTACAATCGGTTAGCATTACGGCTAGCAGCTAGAATCAGTTAGGTTTAGGGCTAATGGCTATAATTAGTTAGCATTATAACTAGTAGCTAGATTCAGTGAGGATTAGAGCTAGCAGCTAGAATCAGTTCGCATTAGAGCTAGAAGCCAGAGGTCGGGGTTAAAGCTAGTGGCTAGAGGTCAGAGGTCAGGGTTAGCGTAAGCAGCAGGAAGTGAGGTCAGCATATAAACACCAGCTCCAGGAGGAAGGGGGGCTGCCAACACAGCGAGCCACGTTACCTAGCAACAGTACACCAACCTTGGGGAGATATCACAGCCTTGCTGCATAAAGGCTCCTAGAGAGAACCACAGAGAGTTAAAGATCCCAAACTCATTAGAGGACTCGCTGGTGGGCAGCTGGCCATCCTCATACTCCTCCATGTGCCATTCATACGGGCTGAACCGGCTCACCAGGAACAGCACCACGCTCACACCGATGTAGGCAAACACTATACACATCCAGATCTCATAGGCCAGCGGGTCCAGGAAGGAGAAAACCCCTGGTTTAGACTTCTGGGGCTTCTTGATCATGATGGAGATGCCCAGAGACATGAATGGCTTGGAGAAGTCGATCACCTCCTCTCTGACCAGGGTGATAGTGAGAGGGGCTACGGCTATGTCTGCTTTCTACAGGTGGGGGGGTGGGGGGAGAGGGGAGGAGGGGGAGGGGGAGAGGGGAGGAGGAGGAGAGGGGAGGAGGGGGAGAAGGAGGAGAGGGGAGGAGGAGGAGGAGGAGACGGGGAGAGGGGAGGAGAGGGGATGAGGAGAGGGAAGGAGGGGGAGAGGGGAGGCAGAGAGTTACACTTAGTTCTTGTGTCCTCAGGTTCTAATTTCATAATAACAACAGAGATCAAAGGTCAGAGGTCAGGGTTCTTACCCCGTACACCAGCTCTCCAACCATCCCGTTCCAGATCTTGGTTTCAGCGTCTCGAGCTCCGTACTTTCCATCTCCCACAATCCTTAGCTGGTAGCGTATCCCACAGTGCTTAGCAATCTCTGCTGCCAGGTCGACGCAGTAGCCTTCGTAACGGTCGTTGTCTAGGAACAACTCAGCATTCTTCTTTAGCATCACGTATGGAGCTTCCTGCAAAACACACACAAACACACACACAACACACACACACACACACACACACACACACACACACACACACACACACACACACACACAACACACACACACACACACACACACACACACACACACACACACACACACACCACACCACACACACACACACTTTTACCAGGATGTCTTTAAAGATGACCATATTTTTTGTCATTTGAACAACCACCCACCATCCTTCACCACCTACCACCCTTCACCACCCACCACCCTTCACCACCCACCACCCTTCACCACCCACCACCAACCACCCTTCACCCACCCACCACCCTTCACCACCCACCACCCTTCACCACCCACCACCCTTCACCACGCACCATCCTTCACCACCCTTCACCACCCACCACCCACCCTCACCACCCACCACCCTTCACCACCTACCACCCTTCACCACCCACCATCCACCACCCTTCACCACCCACCACCACCCTCACCACCCACCACCACCTACCACCCTTCACCACCCACCAGCCACCACCCTTCACCACCCACCACCCTTCACCCAACCACCCTTCACCACCCTTCACCACCCACCATCCTTCACCACCCTCCACCACCCACCACCCACCACCCTTCACCACCCACCACCCACCATCCTTCACCACCCACCACCCACCATCCTTCACCACCCTTCACCACCCACCACCCTTCACCCACCACCCACCACCCTTCACCAACCACCACCCACCATCCGTCACCACCCTTCACCACCCACCACCCACCACCCTTCACCACCCACCAGCCACCCCTCTTCACCACCCACCACCCTTCACCACCCACCACCCACCATCCTTTACCACCTACCACCCTTCACCACCCACCAGCCACCCCTCTTCACCACCCACCCCTCTTCACCACCCACCACCCTTCACCACCCACCATCCTTTACCACCTACCACCCTTCACCACCCACCAGCCACCCCTCTTCACCACCCACCACCCTTCACCACCCACCACCCACCATCCTTCACCACCCACCACCCACCACCCACCATCCTTCACCACCCACCACTCTTCACCACCCACCATCCTTCACCACCCACCACCCTTCACCACGTTGTTACCAGGATAGTTGTGACGATAACAGTCTTGTTCTCCATCCCATTAGTGTCGTTGGGGAAGATGTCTAGTTTAGTCACCACCATCTTGTCCACTTCATTCCAGTAGCCAATCTGAAAACACACATATTATGACTAAAAAAAGCTTAGTTTGCTGATAAAGAGCTTGCTTGCTAAGACATATGTACAATCAAAGAAATATATGTTATTTCAAAACAGTAATCACAGCGATGAAGCTAAACGTTTAGCTAGCTAGCATGGGGAGTATGGGGTAATGTTAGTTACAGCATAGTGAGGGTAAATTATTTTTTCAGCATCTTGCTAGCTAGTTGTAGCGAAGCTAGCTGCACAGTCACATGGCTAACTAGCAACATGACATCATTTCTATTCTGGAGGCAGTGGAAACACAAAGCTAGCCCAACTCAAGTTGACCTCCAGGAGGCTTTAGATACCGACTCTTGTTGACTTCCAGGAGGCTTTAGATACTGACTCGGGTTGACTTCCAGGAGGCTTTAGATACCGACTCGGGTTGACTTCCAGGAGGCTTTAGATACCGACTCGGGTTGACTTCCAGGAGGCTTTAGATACCGACTCGGGTTGACCTCCAGGAGGCTTTAGATACCGACTCGGGTTGACTTCCAGGAGGCTTTAGATACCGACTCGGGTTGACTTCCAGGAGGCTTTAGATACCGACTCAGGTTGACTTCCAGGAGGCTTTAGATACCGACTCGGGTTGACTTCCAGGAGGCTTTAGATACCGACTTGGGTTGACTTCCAAGAGGCTTTAGATACCGACTGGTGTTGACTTCCAGGAGGCTTTAGATACGGACTCGGGTTGACTTCCAGGAGGCTTTAGATACCGACTCGGGTTGACATCCAGGAGGCTTTAGATACCGACTTGGGTTGACTTCCAAGAGGCTTTAGATACCGACTCGGGTTGACTTCCAGGAGGCTTTAGATACCGACTCTGGTTGACCTCCAGGAGGCTTTAGATACCGACTCGGGTTGACTTCCAGGAGGCTTTAGATACCGACTCGGGTTGACATCCAGGAGGCTTTAGATACCGAATCGGGTTGACTTCCAAGGGGCTTTAGATACCGACTCTTGTTGACTTCCAGGAGGCTTTAGATAGCGACTCGGGTTGACTTCCAGGAGGCTTTAGATACCGACTCGGGTTGACATCCAGGAGGCTTTAGATACCGACTTGGGTTGACTTCCAAGAGGCTTTAGATACCGACTCGGGTTGACTTCCAGGAGGCTTTAGATACCGACTCTGGTTGACCTCCAGGAGGCTTTAGATACCGACTCGGGTTGACTTCCAGGAGGCTTTAGATACCGACTCGGGTTGACATCCAGGAGGCTTTAGATACCGAATCGGGTTGACTTCCAAGGGGCTTTAGATACCGACTCTTGTTGACTTCCAGGAGGCTTTAGATAGCGACTCGGGTTGACCTCCAGGAGGCTTTAGATACCGACTCGGGTTGACCTCCAGGAGGCTTTAGATACCGACTCGGGTTGACTTCCAGGAGGCTTTAGATACCGACTCGGGTTGACCTCCAGGAGGCTTTAGATACAGCAGTTTTTTCTGGAATTCAGAGGTACGCTACAACAGGTCCTTCTCTTGGTTTGAATTCATTTTTGCAATTCGTTCCAGTCATTGGCAGCAGAGAACTGGAAGGAAAGGCGGCCAAAGTAGGTTTTGGCTTTGGGGGATGACCAGTGAGATATACCTGCTGGAGTGCGTGCTACGGGTGGATGTTGTTATTGTGACCAGTGAGCTGAGATAAGGCGGAGCTTTACCTAGCAAAGACTTATAGTTGACCTGGAGCCAGTGTGTTTGGAGACGAATATGAATCGAGGGCCAGCCAACGAGAGCATACAGGTCGCAATGGTGGGTAGTATATGGAGCTTTGGTGACAAAACAGATGGCACTGTGATAGACTGCATCCAACTTGCTGAGTAGCGTGTTGGAGGCTATTTTATAAATTACATCGCAGAAGTCAAGGATCGGTAGGATAGTCAGTTTTACGAGGGAATTTTTGGCAGCATGAGTGAATGATGCTTTGTTGCGAAATAGGAAGCCAATTCTAGATTTAATTTTGGAATGGAGATGTGAATCTGGAAGGAGAGTTTACAGTCTAACCAGATACCTAGGTATTTGTAGTTGTCCACATATTCTAAGTCAGAACCGTCCAGAGTAGTGATGCTAGCCGGGCAGGCGGGTTCGGACAACAATCGGTTGAATAGCATGCATTTAGTTTTACTAGCATTTAAAAGCAGTTGGAGGCCACGGAAGGAGAGTTGTATGGCATTGAAGCTCGTCTGGAGGTTAGTTAACACAGTGTCCAAAGAAGGGCCAGAAGTAAACAGAATGGTGTTGTCTGCGTAGAGGTGGATCAGAGAATCACCAGCAGCAAGAGCGACATCATTGATGTATACAGAGAAGAGAGTCGGCCCGAGAATTGAACCCTGTGGCACCCCCATAGAGACTGCCAGGGGTCCGGACAATGCTGATTGACTGATTGTAAGGAAGTGAATAGGCTGGTGAATGTTAATTGGCTGATTGTAAGGAAGTAAGTGTGCTGGTAAATGCTGATTGGCTGTACCTTAACTGGTCCAGTGTTCTTCAGTTCCATCACGTTGACGGAGTAGTTGACTCTTTTACCATACTGGTCAAACTGGATATTACCTGTCAGCCCATCCACACGCACCTACACACACACACACACACACACACACACACACACACACACACACACACACACACACACACACACACACACACACACACACACACACACACACACACACACACACACACACACCACAAATACCCAGTATTTTACCATATAAAACTACACAACACAAAAGATAATTGAAGACCCTAAAAACACGCTAAAATCTGTTTCTATGGTAACCTGTTTGAGAGCGCGTTCTATCTCCATCCCCTGAGACCAGGGCACTGCTGGATTGGCCAGACAGTCCCCGTTATTACCACGACGACTGAAATCGATCCGCTGCTTGGTGAGTGTCCGGAACGCTTCAGTCATAACCTGGACCGCATCATAAGTCAGAGCTGATGTGTACTGGAGAGAGAGAGAGATAGAGGGATAGCAGGAGAGAGAAAGGGAGAGATATTCAGAGATGGAGAGAAAGAAAGATAGAGGGAGAGAGAAATGAAGAGATATTCAGAGATGGAGAGAGAGAGAGAGAGAGAGAGAGAGAGAGGTGGAGAGATGAAGAGATATTGAGAGATGTGGAGAGAGAGAGAGAGAGAGAGAGAGATAGAGGGAGAGAGAAATGGAGAGTTATTGAGATATGTGCTGATATGCTGTTCTAATAACCCATTTCTGTGTTCATGCAAGTGACTGATTGAACGAATCCTCACTTCAGTATCTGCAATTTAGTTAGAGGTCGTAGCCTGATCCTTCAGCACCAGGGTTAGGGTAGGGGTTAGGGGTTAGGGTAGGGGTCAAGGGTATGAGATTAGAGGTGGTACTACCCTGATCCTGCTGTCAGCTCCAGGGTTAGGGTAGGGGTCAAGGGTTAGGGTAGGGGTCATGGGTTAGGGTTAGAGATTAGAGGTAGTACTCTGATCCTGCTGTCAGCTCCAGGGTTAGGGTCGGGGTCAAGGGTTAGGGTAGGGGTCAAGGGTTAGAGATTAAAGGTGGTACTACCCTGATCCTGCTGTCAGCACCAGGGTTAGGGTAGAGATTAGGGGTTAGAGGTTAGGGGTTAGGGGTACTACCCTGATCCTGCTGTCAGCACCAGGGTTAGGGTAGGGTAGGGGTTAGGGGTACTACCCTGATCCTGCTGTCAGCACCAGGGTTAGGGTAGGGTAGGGGTTAGGGGTACTACCCTGATCCTGCTGTCAGCACCAGGGTTAGGGTAGGGTAGGGGTTAGGGGTACTACCCTGATCCTGCTGTCAGCACCAGGGTTAGGGTAGGGTAGGGGTTAGGGGTTAGAGGTTAGGGGTACTACCCTGATCCTGCTGTCAGCACCAGGGTTAGGGTAGGGTAGGGGTTAGGGGTACTACCCTGATCCTGCTGTCAGCACCAGGGTTAGGGTAGGGTAGGGGTTAGGGGTTAGAGGTACTACCCTGATCCTGCTGTCAGCACCAGGGTACTCTTTCTCCTCCAGTGCTTCCCATCTCTGGTCGAACTTGGAGACGAGTGGCTCCTCAAAGTCAACAATCTGGAAACCCGACACATTGGCTCCCCCATACTGGATCTTAGACAGGTCACCATCAACGAAGCCCTGGACACACACACACACACACATACACACACACACACTGAGTTAATAACCTGGTATCCATACTGGATCTTAGACAGGTCACCATCAACGAAGCCCTGGACACACACACACACACACACACACACACACACACACACACACACACACACACACACACACACACACACACACACACACACACACACACACAAACACTCACACACACACAGACACTGAGTTAGTACCAGGCTATATGTGATGTCATTACCAGTTATGTAGTAATATGAGAGGTACCAGGGATCATACCAGGTTAGTACCAGGTATCATACTAGGTTAGTACCAGGGATCATACCAGGTTAGTACCAGGTATCATACTAGGTTAGTACCAGGGATCATACCAGGTTAATACCAGGGATCATACCAGGTTAGTACCAGGGATCATACCAGGTTAGTACCAGGGATCATACCAGGTTAGTACCAGGGATCATACCAGGTTAGTACCAGCGATCATACCAGGTTAGTACCAGGTATCATACCAGGTTAGTACCAGGTATCATACCAGGTTAGTACCAGGGATCATACCAGGTTAGTACCAGGGATCATACCAGGTTAGTACCAGGGATCATACCAGGTTAGTACCAGATATCATACCAGGTTAGTACCAGGGATCATACCAGGTTAGTACCAGGGATCACACCATGTTAGTACCAGGTATCATACCAGGTTAGTACCAGGTATCATACCAGGTTAGTACCAGGGATCATACCAGGTTAGTACCAGGCTATGTGTGATGTCAGTACAAGTTATATGAAATATGAGAGGTAGCAGGTATCATACCAGGTTAGCGATGATGTAATGGTATCCTTTAACATGTCGGCCAATGGTGATGACCTGCAGGAACACAAAAACAATATAATGTAAAACAATATTATATAAAACAATACCATATTAGGAAGGGATAAACACAGCCGTTTTGTACATTACCTATGAAATGGATTAAAGCACACATTTACCATTTCAGAAACGATTATTCAGGAATATCAATCAATATACTCTATCGTAAAACAATGTCACAAATACCCTTACCTTATACTGTACCTAATACAGTCAACAGACAATATTCAATAGAACTCAATGGATCCCAAGAGAACTAAATTGATCCCAATATAATTGAATGGATTCCAACAGTACTCAATGGATCCCAATAGAATCCAATGGATCCCATTAGAACCCAATGGATACCAATAGAACTCAATGGATCCCTATAGAACTCAATGGATCTCAATAGAACTCAATGGATCCCTATAGAACCCAATGGATCCCAATAGAACCCAATGGATCCCAATAGAATCCAATGGATCCCTATAGAACCCAATGGATCCAATAGAACCCAATGGATCCCTATAGAACCCAATGGATCCCAATAGAACCCAATGGATCCCTATAGAACCCAATGGATCCCAATAGAACCCAATGGATCCCTATAGAACCCAATGGATACCTATAGAACCCAATGGATCCCTATAGAACCCAATGGATCCCAATAGAACCCAATGGATCCCAATAGAACCCAATGGATCCCAATAGAACCCAATATAGGACATCAGTTCAAACAGGTGCAGAGTGGAGAACAGGAGTGCTTCTTAAAGAAAAACTAACAGGTCTGTGAGAGCTGGAATTCTTACTGGTTGGTAGGTGGTCATATACTTATGTCATGTAATAAAATGCAAATTAATTACTTAAAAATCATACAATGTGATTTTCTGGATTTTTGTTTTAGATTCCGTCTCTCACAGTTGAAGTGTACCTATGATGAATTTTACAGACCTCTACATGCTTTGTAAGTAGGAAAACCTGCAAATCGGCAGTGTATCAAATACTTGTTCTCCCCACTAAACATATGTAAGTAATGTAATGTAAGATATGCAAACATGATTAAAGTGGCATTATTTAAAGTGGCGTTGTTTAAATTCACCCTAAAAGTGGTTTGGATATCATAGCCTACAGTTAGTGAAAAACCCTGCATTCAACCCTCTGTAAATCAGTCAGTTCTTAACGTAAAGACTTGAAACTCAGGATTCTGCCCAATGAGGATATGTGTTTACTTTCAGCTTCCTGTGAATAGGGTCTTCCTGCCATAGGGTCTTCCTGCCATAGGGTCTTCCTGCCATAGGGGCTTCCTGTGACAGCCATAGGGGCTTCCTGCCATAGGGGCTTCCTGCCATAGGGGCTTCCTGTGACAGCCATAGGGGCTTCCTGCCATAGGGGCTTCCTGCCATAGGGGCTTCCTGCCATAGGGGCTTCCTGTGACAGCCATAGGGGCTTCCTGTGACAGCCATAGGGGCTTCCTGCCATAGGGGCTTCCTGCCATAGGGGCTTCCTGTGACAGCCATAGGGGCTTCCTGCCATAGGGGCTTCCTGTGACAGCCATAGGCTCTTCCTGCCATAGGGTCTTCCTGCCATAGGGTCTTCCTGCCATAGGGGCTTCCTGCCATAGGGGCTTCCTGTGACAGCCATAGGGGCTTCCTGTGACAGCCATAGGGGCTGTTTCGAAGAGTTAAAAAGGCACATCTTTCAAAGATTTCGTGTGTGATTAGGCAACCCTCATGAACCGGTACATATTAGAAAACCTGATTTTTCTCTGTATTTTTTGGCCTTTTTGGAAGACTTGCAAATTCCATCTAGGTAATGTTCTGTATCAATGTGTATGAATGTAATATATTTCCAGATTATAGTTGGGGGGGCATATAAAGAGCCACATACGCGGAGAGCAGCTGTCTCTGACGTTTTGGGGGTAAGATATTGACATCCAGAAAAGTCTTAGCACAAGGCCCAAAATGAAGCCTGACCTACATTTGAGGTGCTTTTGGGTGACAGTGGCACAATTCAACGACAGGAACGTTCCTGAGGTCCTCCCGATCTGTGCAAGCCTAACCTTGACCGTGTGGAATTAACCCTTAAAGTGGCCAGTGATCGGGCCTCAATGTAGGCAGCAGCCTTTCTGAGTTAGTGATGGCTGTTTAGCAGTCTGATGGCCTTGAGATAGAAGCTGTTTTTCAGTCCCTCAGTCCCAGCTTTGATGCACCTGTACTGACCTCACCTCCTGGATGGTGGCGGGGTGAACAGGTAGTCAATCAATCAAATGTATTTATAAAGCCCTTCTTACATCAGCCAATGTCACAAAGTGCTGTACAGAAACCCAGGCTAAAACCCCAACAGCAAGCAATGCAGGTGTAGAAGCACGGTGGCTAGGAAAACTCCTTAGAAAGGCCAGAACCTAGGAAGAAACCTAGAGAGGAACCAGGCTATGTGGGGTGGCCAGTCCTCTTCTGGCTGTGCCGGGTGCAGATGATAACAGAACATGGCCAAGATGTTCAAATGTTCATAAATAACCAGCATGGTCAAATAATAATAATCACAGTAGTTGTCGAGGGTGCAGCAAGTCAGCACCTCAGGAGTAAATGTCAGCCTGTCGGGCTGTATCACAGCCTGGTACGACAAGCCAAATTTCTTCAGCCTCTTGAGGTACATATCCCAACCAGAACCCATGGATTACAGGCAACATCCACATCGAGCTAAAGGCTAGAGCTGCCGCTTTCAAGGAGCGGGACACTAATCCAGACGCCTATAAGAAATCCTGACGAACCATCAAACAAGCAACGCGTCAATACAGGATTAAGATTGAATCCTACTACACCGGCTCTGATGCTCGTCAGATGTGGCAGCAAACTATTACAGACTAAAAAAGAGCACCAGCTGTTCTGGATGACTGTGTGATAACGCACTCGGTAGCTGATGTGAGGAAGACCTTTAAACAGGTCAACATTCACAAAGCCTCGGGGCCAGATGGATTGTCAGGACGTGTACTCAAAGCATGCGCAGACCCACTGGCAGGTGTCTTCACTGACATTTTCAACATGTCCCTGAATGAGTCTGTAATACCAACATGTTTCAAGCAGACCACCACAGTCCTTCTGCCCAAGAATACAAAGGCAGCCTGCCTAAATGACAACAGACCCATAGCACTCACGTCGGTAGCCATGAAGTGCTTTGAAAGGCTGGTCATGGCTCACATCCACACCATCATCCCGGATATTCTAGACCCACTCCAATTCGCATACCGCTCCAACAGATCCACAGATGACGCAATCTCAATCGCACTCCACACTGCCCTTTCCCACCTGGACAAAAAGAACACCTATGTGAGAATGCTGTTCATTGACTACAGCTCAGGTTTCAATACCATAGTGCCCACGAAGCTCATCACTAATCTAAGGAC
>NW_022265760.1:0-25000 GCF_002021735.2 Oncorhynchus kisutch | reverse complement strand
TACACTACCGTTGTGTCCTGAACTGGCTCCCTACTACTACCCACTACCGTTGTGTCCTGAACTGGCTCCCTACTACTACCCACTACCGTTGTGTCCTGAACTGGCTCCCTACTACTACCTACTAACGTTGTGTCCTGAACTGGCTCCCTACTACTACCCACTACCGTTGTGTCCTGAACTGGCTCCCTACTACTACCCACTACCGTTGTGTCCTGAACTGGCTCCCTACTACTACCCACTACCGTTGTGTCCTGAACTGGCTCCCTACTACTACCCACTACCGTTGTGTCCTGAACTGGCTCCCTACTACTACCCACTACCGTTGTGTCCTGAACTGGCTCCCTACTACTACCCACTACCGTTGTGTCCTGAACTGGCTCCCTACTACTACCCACTACCGTTGTGTCCTGAACTGGCTCCCTACTACTACCCACTACCGTTGTGTCCTGAACTGGCTCCCTACTACTACCCACTACCGTTGTGTCCTGAACTGGCTCCCTACTACTACCCACTACCGTTGTGTCCTGAACTGGCTCCCTACTACTACCCACTACCGTTGTGTCCTGAACTGGCTCCCTACTACTACCCACTACCGTTGTGTCCTGAACTGGCTCCCTACTACTACCCACTACCGTTGTGCCCTTGATCAAGGCTGTAATAATAGCTCTCCATCCAGGGGCACTGCACCGCAGCTTATCCTGTGCTTCTCAACATGTGTGTCTGGGCTTTGGGAAAAAGGCATGAGACTAATTTCTGTTCTAACCAAATGGCCAATAAAGTATCTATTCTATTAGTGTCTATTCTGTCTACAGACACAGGACATCTGATCAACAGACTCCCCTGTCACTGTCCTAGATGTAGGACAATCAATCAATCACATTTATTTGGGGCGACAACGCTCTAGTGGTTAGAGCTTTGGACTAGTAACCGAAAGGTTGCATGTTCGACTCCCCAAGCTGACAAGGTACAAATCTGTCGTTCTGCCCCTGAACAGGCAGTTAACTCACTGTTCCTCGGCTGTCATTGAAAATAAGAATTTGTTCTTAACTGACTTGCCTAGTAAAATAAAGGTTAAAAAAAATAATTTTAAAGCCCTTTTTACATCAGCCGATGTCACGAAGTGCTGTACAGAAACGCAGCCTGAAACCCCAAACAGCAAGCAATGCAGGTGTAGAAGGAGATAGACTAGTCTCCATACTACAGTCCCCTTAATGTTAGGTCTGCACTATACTGTATGTTTGACTGAGTAAACCAGACATTAGAAATAGACATGGATTGTGTAACTGTGCCATTCAGAGGACGAATGGGCAAAACAAAATATTTAAGTTCCTTTGAACAGAGTATGGTAGTAGTATGGTAGTAGTATGGTTGTAGTATGGTTGTAGTATGGTAGTAGTATGGTAGTAGTATGGTAGGAGTATGGTAGTAGTATGGTAGTAGCATGGTAGTAGTATGGTAGTAGTATGGTAGGAGTATGGTAGTAGTATGGTAGGAGTATGGTAGTAGTATGGTAGGAGTATGGTAGTAGTATGGTAGTAGTATGGTAGGAGTATGGTAGGAGTATGGTAGTAGTATGGTAGTAGTATGGTAGCAGTATGGTAGTAGTATGGTAGGAGTATGGTGGTAGTATGGTAGGAGTATGGTAGTAGTATGGTAGTAGTATGGTAGTAGTATGGTAGGAGTATGGTAGTAGTATGGTAGTAGTATGGTAGTAGTATGGTAGTAGTATGGTAGTAGCATGGTAGTAGTATGGTAGGAGTATGGTAGTAGTATGGTAGTAGTATGGTAGGAGTATGGTAGTAGTATGGTAGTAGTATGGTAGGAGTATGGTAGTAGTATGGTAGGAGTATGGTAGTAGTATGGTAGTAGTATGGTAGTAGCATGGTAGTAGTATGGTAGTAGTATGGTAGGAGTATGGTAGTAGTATGGCAGTAGTATGGTAGTAGTATGGTAGTAGTATGGTAGTAGTATGGTAGTAGCATGTTAGTAGTATGGTAGGAGTATGGTAGTAGTATGGTAGTAGTATGGTAGGAGTATGGTAGTAGTATGGTAGTAGTATGGTAGTAGTATGGTAGGAGTGTGGTAGTAGTATGGTAGGAGTATGGTAGTAGTATGGTAGTAGTATGGTAGTAGTATGGTAGTAGTATGGTAGTAGGTGCCAGGTGCACCGATTTGTGTCAAGAACTGCAACGCTGCTGGGTTTTCCATGCTCAACAATTTCCTGTGTGTATCCAAAGGACATCCAGCTAACTTGATACAACTGTAGGTGACTGTAGGAGACTGTAGGAGTCTAGGAGACTGTAGGTGTCTGGGAGACTGGAGGAGACTGTAGGAGACTGTAGGTGTCTGGGAGACTGGAGGAGACTGTAGGAGTCTGTAGGACACTGGAGGAGACTGGAGGAGACTGTCTGTAGGAGACTGGAGGAGACTGTAGGAGTCTAGGAGACTGGAGGAGACTGTAGGAGTCTAGGAGACTGTAGGAAACTGTAGGTGTCTGGAAGACTGGAGGAGACTGTAGGAGTCTGTAGGAGACTGTAGGTGTCTGGGAGACTGGAGGAGACTGTAGGAGTCTGTAGGACACTGTAGGAGACTGGAGGAGACTGGAGGAGTCTAGGAGACTGGAGGAGACTGTCTGTAGGAGACTGTAGGAGACTGTAGGAGTATAGGAGACTGTAGGAGACTGTAGGAGACTGTAGGAGACTGGAGGAGACTGTAGGAGTCTGTAGGAGACTGGAGGAGACTGGAGGAGACTGTCTGTAGGAGACTGGAGGAGACTGGAGGAGTCTAGGAGACTGGAGGAGACTGTCTGTATGAGACTGTAGGGGACTGTAGGAGTCTAGGAGACTGGAGGAAACTGTCTGTAGGAGACTGTAGGAGACTGTAGGAGTCTATGAGACTGAAGGAGACTGGAGGAGACTGTAAGAGACTGGAGGAGACTGTAGGAGACTGGATAAGACTGGATGAGACTGTAGGAGTCTAGGAGACTGTAGGAAACTGTAGGAAACGGTAGGAGACTGAAAGAGATTGGAGGAGACTGTATGAGTCTAGAGGACTGTAGGAAACTGTAGGAGACTGGAGGAGACTGTAGGAAACTGTAGGAGTCTAGGAGACTGTATCAGACTGTAGGAGTCTAGGAGGAGACAGTAGGAGACTGCAGGAGTCTGTTGCAGACTGTAGGAGACTGTAGGATTCTTTAGGAGTCTAGGAGGAGACAGTAGGAGACTCTAGGACGCTGTAGGACTCTGTAGGAGTCTAGGAGGAGACAGTAGGAGACTCTAGGACGCTGTAGGACTCTGTAGGAGTCTAGGAGGAGACAGTAGGAGACTGGAGGAGACTGTAGGAAGCATTGGAGCCAACATGCGTCCCTGTGGAACAACATTTTGTAGAGTCCATGTCCCAACGAATTGAGACTGTGGTGAGGGCAAAAGGGGGTGTACAGTACTTGATGTACAGGACACCCCCTGGACAGGACACTAGTCTATCTCCTGTTTCTGTAGTGAGACAGCTTGATGTACAGGACACCCCCTGGACAGGACACTAGTCTATCTCCTGTTTCTGTAGTGAGACAGCTTGATGTACAGGACACCCCCTGGACAGGACACTAGTCTATCTCCTGTTTCTGTAGTGAGACAGCTTGATGTACCAGTACACCCCCTGGACAGGACACTAGTCTATCTCCTGTTTCTGTAGTGAGACAGCTTGATGTACAGGACACCCCCTGGACAGGACACTAGTCTATCTGCTGTTTCTGTAGTGAGACAGCTTGATGTACAGGACACCCCCTGGACAGGACACTAGTCTATCTCCTGTTTCTGTAGTGAGACAGCTTGATGTACAGGACACCACCTGGACAGGACACTAGTCTATCTCCTGTTTCTGTAGTGAGACAGCTTGATGTACCAGTACACCCCCTGGACAGGACACTAGTCTATCTCCTGTTTCTGTAGTGAGACAGCTTGATGTACAGGACACCCCCTGGACAGGACACTAGTCTATCTCCTGTTTCTGTAGTGAGACAGCTTGATGTACCAGTACACCCCCTGGACAGGACACTAGTCTATCTCCTGTTTCTGTAGTGAGACAGCTTGATGTACAGGACACCCCCTGGACAGGACACTAGTCTATCTGCTGTTTCTGTAGTGAGACAGCTTGATGTACAGGACACCCCCTGGACAGGACACTAGTCTATATCCTGTTTCTGTAGTGAGACAGCTTGATGTACAGGACACCCCCTGGACAGGACACTAGTCTATCTCCTGTTTCTGTAGTGAGACAGCTTGATGTACAGGACACCCCCTGGACAGGACACTAGTCTATCTCCTGTTTCTGTAGTGAGACAGCTTGATGTACCAGTACACCCCTTGGACAGGACACTAGTCTATCTCCTGTTTCTGTAGTGAGACAGCTTGATGTACAGGACACCCCCTGGACAGGAGGCTAATTTACCTCAGGGCCTTACCACCTATCTATCTCCTCAGTACATCCCCTGGACAGGAGGCTAGTTTATCTCAGGGCCTTACCACCTATCTATCTCCTCAGTACATCCCCTGGACAGGAGGCTAATTTACCTCAGGGCCTTACCACCTATCTATCTCCTCAGTACATCCCCTGGACAGGAGGCTAGTTTACCTCAGGGCCTTACCACCTATCTATCTCCTCAGTACATCCCCTGGACAGGAGGCTAGTTTACCTCAGGGCCTTACCACCTATCTATCTCCTTAATGCTGAGTGCCAAGCAGAGGCATCAGGTCACTTTTAGAGTCTATTCATACCAAACACCCAACCTTTCAATGTCAGGGCAGACACTTTAACCACAAGGCCACTGAGTTGGTATGTATATATAATATTGAGTTGCACCCTCCCTCTTTAACTCCAACCCTGTTCCTGGAGAGATACCCTCCTGTAAGGTTAAACTCCAACCCTGTTCCTGGAGAGAGACCCTCCTGTAGGTTTTAACTCCAACCCTGTTCCTGGAGATACCCTCCTGTAGGTTTTAACTCCAACCCTGTTCCTGGAGAGATACCATCCTGTAGGTTTTAACTCCAACCCTGTTCCTGGAGATACCCTCCTGTAGGTTTTAACTCCAACCCTGTTCCTGGAGATACCCTCCTGTAGGTTTTAACTCCAACCCTGTTCCTGGAGAGATACCATCCTGTAGGTTTTAACTCCAACCCTGTTCCTGGAGAGATACCATACTGTAGGTTTTAACTCCAACCCTGTTCCTGGAGATACCCTCCTGTAGGTTTTAACTCCTACCCTGTTCCTGGAGATACCCTCCTGTAGGTTTAAAAAAAGTGATTTGCACTTTTTGCACCAAAATACGTTAATCTCTAGGAGACAGAACGCGTCTCCTTCCTGAGCGGTATGACGGCTGCGTGGTCCTATGGTGTTTATACTTGCGTACTATTGTTTGTACAGATGAACGTGGTACCTTCAGGCGTTTGGAAATTGCTCCCATGGATGAACCAGAGTTGTGGAGGTTTACAATTTCTTTTCTGAGGTCTTGGCTGATTTATTTGGATTTTCCCATGGTGTCAAGCAAAGAGGTACTGCGTTTGAAGATAGGCCTTGAAATACATCTCCAATTGACTCAAATGATGTCAATTAGCCTATCAGAAGCATCTAAAGCCATGACATCATTGTCTGGAATATTCCAAGCTGTTTAAAGGCAGCTTTGTGTATGTAAACTTCTGTTTATGTGTGAAAACAGGTTTACCTGATTTACATATGTATCCAGAACCTTTGCTCTCAGACTCGAAATTGAGCTCAGGTGCATCCTGTTTCCATCATGCTTGAGATGTTTCTACAACTGGATTGGAATCAACCTGTGGTAAATTCCATTGATTGGACATGATTTGGAAAGGCACACACCTGTCTATATAAGGTACCACAGTTGACAGTGCATGTCAGAGCAAAAACCAAGCCATGAGGTCGAAGGAATCGTCCGTAGAGCTCCGAGACAGGATTGTGTCGATGCACAGATCTTGGGAAGGGTACCAAAACATTTCTGCAGCATTGAAGGTCCCCAAGAACACATTGGCCTCCATCTTTCTTAAATGGAAGAAGTTTGGAACCACCAAGACTCTTCCTAGAGCTGGCCGCCTGGCTACCCACTACCGTTGTGTGAGATAAAGGACTCTCAGACCGTGAGAAACAAGATTCTCTTGTCTGATGAAACCAAGATTGAACTCTTTGGCCTGAATGCCAAGCGTCACGTCTGGAGAAAACCTGGCACCATCCCTACAGTGGCAGCATCATGCTGTGGGGATGTTTTTCAGTGGCAGGGACTGGGAGACTAGTTAGGATCGAGGGAAAGATGAACGGAGCCAAGTACAGAGAGATCCTTGATGAAAACCTGCTCCAGAGTGCTCAGGACCTCAGACTAGGGTGATGGTTCAACTTCCAACAGGACAACAACCCTAAGCACACAGCCAAGACAATGCAGGAGTGGCTTCGGGACAAGTCTCTGAATGTCCTTGAGTGGCCCAGCCAGAGCCCAGAACTCGATCTAACATCTCTGGAGAGACCTGAAAATAGCTGTGCAGCGACACTCCCCATCCAACCTGACAGAGCTTGAGAGGATCTGCAGAGAAGAATGGGAGTAACTCCCCAAATACAGGTGTATTTGCTTATATAGCATCATACCCAAGGAGACTCAAGGCTGCCAAAGGTTCTTCAACAAAGTACTGAGTAAACGGTCTGAATAGTTATGTACATCTGATATTTGAGTTTGTATTTGTAATAAATTTGCAAACATTATGGGGTATTGTGTCATTATGGGGTATTGTGTCATTATGGGGTATTGTGTCATTATGGGGTATTGTGTCATTATGGGGTATTGTGCCATTATGGGGTATTGTGTCATTATGGGGTATTGTGTCATTATGGGGTGTTGTGTCATTATGGGGTATTGTGTCATTATGGGGTATTGTGTCATTATGGGGTATTGTGTCATTATGGGGTATTGTGTCATTATGGGGTATTGTGTCATTATGGGGTATTGAGTCATTATGGGGTATTGTGTCATTATGGGGTATTGTGTCATTATGGGGTATTGTGTCATTATGGGGTATTGTGTCATTATGGGGTATTGAGTCATTATGGGGTATTGTGTCATTATGGGGTGTTGTGTCATTATGGGGTATTGTGTCATTATGGGGTATTGTGTGATTATGGGGTATTGTGTCATTATGGGGTGTTGTGTCATTATGGGGTATTGAGTCATTATGGGGTATTGTGTCATTATGGGGTATTGTGTCATTATGGGGTATTGTGTCATTATGGGGTATTGTGTATAGTTTGATGGGGGGAAAACCAATTTAGTCCATTTTATAATAAGCCGTAACAAAATGTGTAAAAAGTCAAAGGGTCTGAATACTTTCTGAATGCCCTGTATGAATAGATGTATAGGTAGCAGACTCACCCCTGTCACTGTCATAGAGGTAGGCGAACTTGTCCCACTTGTAATACTCCACTAAGCTGACCAGAGGTCCCTTGATGTCGGGTCTCATCTGAAGGACAAACTGATTGAGTCCATCAGCAGGGAAGGACGGTGTGATGAAGGACACGTGGAGGGTCTCACAGAAAGACGTGATGGTGTTCACACTCTTCTTGTCATAGAAACCAAAGATGGCATAAACACCCCTGGAGAACTGGGAACAAACTGCAGAGAGAGAGAGGGGAGGGGAGGGAGAGGGAGAGAGAGAGGGTTGGTTAGAACCATGCTAATCCCATCTCTAGCTCCATGCTAACCCTACCACTAGCACCATGCTAACCCTACCACCAGCACCATGCTAACCCTATCACTAGCACCATGCTAAACCTATCACTAGCACCATGCTAACCCTACCACTAGCACCATGCTAAACCTATCACTAGCACCATGCTAACCCTACCACTAGCACCGTGCGAACCCTATCACTAGCACCATGCTAACCCTATCACTAGCACCATGCTAAACCTATCACTAGCACCATGCTAATCCTACCACTAGCACCATGCTAACCCTATCACTAGCACCATGCTAACCCTATCACTAGCACCATGCTAACCCTATCACTAGCACCATGCTAATCCTACCACTAGCACCATGCTAACCCTATCACTAGCACCATGCTAACCCTATCACTAGCACCATGCTAACCCTATCACTAGCACCATGCTAACCCTATCACTAGCACCATGCTAAACCTATCACTAGCACCATGCTAACCCTATCACTAGCACCATGCTAACCCTATCACTAGCACCATGCTAAACCTATCACTAGCACCATGCTAACCCTATCACTAGCACCATGCTAACCCTATCACTAGCACCATGCTAAACCTATCACTAGCACCATGCTAACCCTATCACTAGCACCATGCTAATCCTATCACTAGCACCATGCTAACCCTATCACTAGCACCATGCTAACCCTATCACTAGCACCATGCTAACCCTACCACTAGCACCATGCTAACCGTGCTACATTTACATTGGTGTCATGAATAACAGTTTATTTTGAGTGTATGTGTGTACCTGTGTGTGTTTGTTAGAGGTTGTGATTGAGAGGGTGTGTGTGTGCCCGCGCCCCTACACCTGTGTGTGTGTCTGTGTGTGTGTGTGTGTGTGTTTGTCTGTGTGTGTGTGTGTGTGTGAGTGTCTTTGTGTCTGTGTGTGTGTGTGTGTGTGTGTGTGTGTGTGTGTGTGTGTGTGTGTGTGTGTGTGTGTGTGTGTGTGTGTGTGTGTGTCTGTGTGTGTCTGTGTGTGTGTGTGTGTCTGTGTGTGTGTCTGTGTGTGTGTGTGTCTGTGTGTGTGTGTGTCTGTGTGTGTGTGTGTGTGTGTGAGTATATTTAGCTGTCCTACTTCAGCGCCCTGATTCCTTTATTCTCTAAAGGAAAAACAGTCCCTGTGTTACCTTCCTGCTTTGTCATGAGACACACACCGCTTTTACGCCATTGAGCAGAGAGAGAGAGAGAGACGACATGGTTGCATTACGGAGGGAATACACGTTACTGTGTGTGTGGGGGGGGGGGGGGGGGGGGAGCTGGCTGTGTGTGTCTCGCTGTGTCCCAGTTTTAACTAAGGCTCCTTGGCCGAGAGAGGCAGGCAGAGAGAGGCAGGCATTGGCTGAAAGCAGGGCTCTGCTTTAGTTGGTGTGTGTGTATATGAGAGGGGGGGGGGGGGGGCTCAGTCAGCCATTCTAACCGCTGTTCCATCGGCCTTCTCCTTTTCTCCATTACAACACTGTAGTAGAGCATCAGTCAGACATGGCCTGGTCTCCATTACAACACTGTAGTAGAGCAAAGTAGAGCACAGAGCCGAGTAGAGAAGAGTAGGGCACAGAGGAGAGTAGATCACAGAGCAGAGTAGAGAAGAGTAGGGCACCGAGCATAGTAGAGCAAAGAGCAGAGTAGAGAAGAGTAGGGCACCGAGCATAGTAGAGCAAAGAGCAGAGTAGAGAAGAGTAGGGCACCGAGCATAGTAGAGCAAAGAGCAGAGTAGAGCACAGAGGAGAGTAGAGCAGAGAGCAGAGTAGAGCACGGAGCAGAAAAGAGCAGAGTAGAGCACGGAGCAGAGTAGAGCACGGAGCAGAATAGAGCAGAGTAGAGCACGGAGCAGAGTAGAGCAGAGTAGAGCACGGAGCAGAGTAGAACAGAGTAGAGCACGGAGCAGAATAGAGCAGAGTAGAGCACGGAGCAGAGTAGAGCAGAGTAGAGCACGGAACAGAGTAGAGCACAGAGCAGAATAGAGCAGAGTAGAGCACGGAGCAGAGTAGAGCAGAGTAGAGCACGGAGCAGAGTAGAGCACGGAGCAGAATAGAGCAGAGTAGAGCACGGAGCAGAGTAGAGCAGAGTAGAGCACAGAGCAGAATAGAGCAGAGTAGAGCACGGAGCAGAGTAGAGCACGGAGCAGAATAGAGCAGAGTAGAGCACGGAGCAGAATAGAGCACGGTGCAGAGTAGAGCACGGAGCAGAATAGAGCAGTGTAGAGCACGGAGCAGAGTACAGCATGGAGCAGAATAGAGCAGAGTAAAGCACAGAGCAGAGTAGAGCACGGAGCAGAATAGAGCACAGAGCAGAGTAGAGCAGAGTAGAGCACGGAGCAGAGTAGAGCACGGAGCAGAATAGAGCACAGAGCAGAGTAGAGCGGAGTAGAGCACGGAGCAGAATAGAGCAGAGTAGAGCACAGAGCAGAGTAGAGCATGGAGCAGAATAGAGCACAGAGCAGAGTAGAGCACAGAGCAGAGTAGAGCAGAGTAAAGCACAGAGCAGAGTAGAGCAGAGTAGAGCACAGAGCAGAGTAGAGCAGAATAGAGCACAGAGCAGAGTAGAGCGCGGAGCACAGTAGAACAGAGTAGATCACAGAGCAGAGTAGAGAAGAGTAGAGCACAGAGCAGAGTAGAGCACAGAGCAGAGTAGAGCAGAGTAGAGCACAGAGCAGAATAGAGTACAGAGCAGAGTAGAGCAGAGTAGAGCAGAGTAGAGCACGGAGCAGAGTTGAACAGAGTAGATCACAGAGCAGAGTAGAGAAGAGTAGAGCACAGAGCAGAGTAGAGCATGGAGCAGAATAGAGCACAGAGCAGAGTAGAGCAGAGTAGAGCACGGAGCAGAATAGAGTACAGAGCAGAGTAGAGCAGAGTAGAGCAGAGCAGAATAGAGCAGAGTAGAGCACGGAGCAGAGTAGAGCACGGAGCAGAATAGAGCACGGAGCAGAATAGAGCACGGAGCAGAGTAGAGCACGGAGCAGAATAGAGCAGTGTAGAGCACGGAGCAGAGTAGAGCATGGAGCAGAGTAGAGCATGGAGCAGAATAGAGCAGAGTAGAGCACGGAGCAGAGTAGAGCACGGAGCAGAATAGAGCACAGAGCAGAGTAGAGCAGAGTAGAGCACGGAGCAGAGTAGAGCACGGAGCAGAATAGAGCGCAGAGTAGAGCAGAGTAGAGCACGGAGCAGAATAGAGCACAGAGCAGAGTAAAGCACAGAGCAGAGTAGAGCAGAGTAAAGCACAGAGCAGAGTAGAGCAGAGCAGAGCACAGAGCAGAGTAGAGCAGAATAGAGCACAGAGCAGAGTAGAGCAGAGTAGAGCACGGAGCAGAGTAGAACAGAGTAGATCACAGAGCAGAGTAGAGAAGAGTAGAGCACAGAGCAGAGTAGAGCACGGAGCAGAATAGAGCACAGAGCAGAGTAGAGCAGAGTAGAGTACGGAGCAGAATAGAGTACAGAGCAGAGTAGAGCAGAGTATAGCAGAGTAGAGCAGAGTAGAGCACAGAGCAGAGTAGAGCAGAGTAGAGCACAGAGCAGAGTAGAGCACAGAGCAGAGTAGAGTATGGAGCAGAGTAGAACAGAGTAGAGTAGAGCTGAGTAGAGCAAAGCAGAATAAAGCAGAGCAGAGTTGATTTGAGTAGAGCAGAATACAGAGTAGTGTAGAGTACAGCAGCGTAGAGTAGGACAGAGTAGAGTAGAGCACGGAGCAGAATAGAGCACGGAGCAGAATAGAGCACGGAGCAGAATAGAGCACGGAGCAGAGTAGAGCAGTGTAGAGCACGGAGCAGAGTAGAGCAGAGTAGAGCACGGAGCAGAGTAGAGCACGGAGCAGAATAGAGCAGAGTAGAGCACGGAGCAGAGTAGAGCAGAGTAGAGCACAGAGCAGAATAGAGCAGAGTAGAGCACGGAGCAGAGTAGAGCACGGAGCAGAATAGAGCAGAGTACAGCACGGAGCAGAATAGAGCACGGAGCAGAGTAGAGCACGGAGCAGAATAGAGCAGTGTAGAGCACGGAGCAGAGTACAGCATGGAGCAGAATAGAGCAGAGTAAAGCACAGAGCAGAGTAGAGCACGGAGCAGAATAGAGCACAGAGCAGAGTAGAGCAGAGTAGAGCACGGAGCAGAGTAGAGCACGGAGCAGAATAGAGCACAGAGCAGAGTAGAGCACGGAGCAGAATAGAGCAGAGTAGAGCACAGAGCAGAGTAGAGCATGGAGCAGAATAGAGCACAGAGCAGAGTAGAGCACAGAGCATAGTAGAGCAGAGTAAAGCACAGAGCAGAGTAGAGCAGAGTAGAGCACAGAGCAGAGTAGAGCAGAATAGAGCACAGAGCAGAGTAGAGCGCGGAGCACAGTAGAACAGAGTAGATCACAGAGCAGAGTAGAGAAGAGTAGAGCACAGAGCAGAGTAGAGCACGGAGCAGAATAGAGCACAGAGCAGAGTAGAGCAGAGTAGAGCACAGAGCAGAATAGAGTACAGAGCAGAGTAGAGCAGAGTAGAGCAGAGTAGAGCACGGAGCAGAGTTGAACAGAGTAGATCACAGAGCAGAGTAGAGAAGAGTAGAGCACAGAGCAGAGTAGAGCATGGAGCAGAATAGAGCACAGAGCAGAGTAGAGCAGAGTAGAGCACGGAGCAGAATAGAGTACAGAGCAGAGTAGAGCAGAGTAGAGCAGAGCAGAATAGAGCAGAGTAGAGCACGGAGCAGAGTAGAGCACGGAGCAGAATAGAGCACAGAGCAGAATAGAGCACGGAGCAGAGTAGAGCACGGAGCAGAATAGAGCAGTGTAGAGCACGGAGCAGAGTAGAGCATGGAGCAGAGTAGAGCATGGAGCAGAATAGAGTAGAGTAAAGCACAGAGCAGAGTAGAGCACGGAGCAGAATAGAGCAGAGTACAGCACGGAGCAGAATAGAGCACGGAGCAGAGTAGAGCACGGAGCAGAATAGAGCAGTGTAGAGCACGGAGCAGAGTATAGCATGGAGCAGAATAGAGCAGAGTAAAGCACAGAGCAGAGTAGAGCACGGAGCAGAATAGAGCACAGAGCAGAGTAGAGCAGAGTAGAGCACGGAGCAGAGTAGAGCACGGAGCAGAATAGAGCACAGAGCAGAGTAGAGCACGGAGCAGAATAGAGCAGAGTAGAGCACAGAGCAGAGTAGAGCATGGAGCAGAATAGAGCACAGAGCAGAGTAGAGCACAGAGCATAGTAGAGCAGAGTAAAGCACAGAGCAGAGTAGAGCAGAGTAGAGCACAGAGCAGAGTAGAGCAGAATAGAGCACAGAGCAGAGTAGAGCGCGGAGCACAGTAGAACAGAGTAGATCACAGAGCAGAGTAGAGAAGAGTAGAGCACAGAGCAGAGTAGAGCACGGAGCAGAATAGAGCACAGAGCAGAGTAGAGCAGAGTAGAGCACAGAGCAGAATAGAGTACAGAGCAGAGTAGAGCAGAGTAGAGCAGAGTAGAGCACGGAGCAGAATAGAGTACAGAGCAGAGTAGAGCAGAGTAGAGCAGAGCAGAATAGAGCAGAGTAGAGCACGGAGCAGAGTAGAGCACGGAGCAGAATAGAGCACGGAGCAGAATAGAGCACGGAGCAGAGTAGAGCACGGAGCAGAATAGAGCAGTGTAGAGCACGGAGCAGAGTAGAGCATGGAGCAGAGTAGAGCATGGAGCAGAATAGAGCAGAGTAAAGCACAGAGCAGAGTAGAGCACGGAGCAGAATAGAGCACAGAGCAGAGTAGAGCAGAGTAGAGCACGGAGCAGAGTAGAGCACGGAGCAGAATAGAGCGCAGAGTAGAGCAGAGTAGAGCACGGAGCAGAATAGAGCACAGAGCAGAGTAAAGCACAGAGCAGAGTAGAGCAGAGTAAAGCACAGAGCAGAGTAGAGCAGAGTAGAGCACAGAGCAGAGTAGAGCAGAATAGAGCACAGAGCAGAGTAGAGCAGAGTAGAGCACGGAGCAGAGTAGAACAGAGTAGATCACAGAGCAGAGTAGAGAAGAGTAGAGCACAGAGCAGAGTAGAGCACGGAGCAGAATAGAGCACAGAGCAGAGTAGAGCAGAGTAGAGTACGGAGCAGAATAGAGTACAGAGCAGAGTAGAGCAGAGTATAGCAGAGTAGAGCAGAGTAGAGCACAGAGCAGAGTAGAGCACAGAGCAGAGTAGAGTATGGAGCAGAGTAGAACAGAGTAGAGTAGAGCTGAGTAGAGCAAAGCAGAATAAAGCAGAGCAGAGTTGATTTGAGTAGAGCAGAATACAGAGTAGTGTAGAGTACAGCAGCGTAGAGTAGGACAGAGTAGAGTAGAGCACGGAGCAGAATAGAGCACGGAGCAGAATAGAGCACGGAGCAGAATAGAGCACGGAGCAGAGTAGAGCAGTGTAGAGCACGGAGCAGAGTAGAGCATGGAGCAGAATAGAGCAGAGTAAAGCACAGAGCAGAGTAGAGCACGGAGCAGAATAGAGCACAGAGCAGAGTAGAGCAGAGTAGAGCACGGAGCAGAGTAGAGCACGGAGCAGAATAGAGCACAGAGCAGAGTAGAGCAGAGTAGAGCACGGAGCAGAATAGAGCACAGAGCAGAGTAGATCACAGAGCAGAGTAGAGCAGAGTAAAGCACAGAGCAGAGTAGAGCAGAGTAGAGCACAGAGCAGAGTAGAGCAGAATAGAGCACAGAGCAGAGTAGAGCAGAGTAGAGCACGGAGCAGAGTAGAACAGAGTAGATCACAGAGCAGAGTAGAGAAGAGTAGAGCACAGAGCAGAGTAGAGCACGGAGCAGAATAGAGCACAGAGCAGAGTAGAGCAGAGTAGAGTATGGAGCAGAATAGAGTACAGAGCAGAGTAGAGCAGAGTATAGCAGAGTAGAGCAGAGTAGATCACAGAGCAGAGTAGAGCAGAGTAGAGCACAGAGCAGAGTAGAGCACAGAGCAGAGTAGAGTATGGAGCAGAGTAGAACAGAGTAGAGTAGAGCTGAGTAGAGCAGAGCAGAATAAAGCAGAGCAGAGTTGATTTGAGTAGAGCAGAATACAGAGTAGTGTAGAGTACAGCAGCGTAGAGTAGGACAGAGTAGAGCACAGAGCAAACTAACACAGCGTAGAGTAGAGCAAAGCAGAGCAGAGTACAGCACAGAGTGAGTAGAGTAGAGCAGACTACAACACAGCAGGGTAGAGTAGATCCCAGAGCAGAGTAGGGCGTAGAGTAAAACAGAGTAGAGCAGAGCTGAGCAGAGCAGAGTATAGTAGATTAGAGTAGAGCAGAGTAAGTAGAGCCGAGTAGATTAGATTAGAGCAGAGCGTAGAGTAGAGAAGTTTAGAGTCGAGCAGAATAAGTAGAGCTGAGTAGAGTAGAGTAGATCACAGAGCAGAGTAGAGTAGATCACAGAGAAGAGTAGAGCACAGTACAGTATAGTACGGTAGAGTAGTGTAGAGTACAGTACAGTATATCGCAGAGTAGAGCCAAGAGCAGAGTAGAATAGTGCGCAGAGTAGAGTGGATCACAGAGTAGAGCAGAGCAGAGCAGAATAGAGCAGAGTAGCATGGAGCAGAGCAGAGCATAGAGCAGAGTAGATTACAGTAGAGCAGAGTAGAGCACAGAGCAGAGTAGATCACAGAGCAGAGTAAAGTGGATCACAGAGTAGAGTAGAGTGGATCCCAGAGCAGAGTAGAGCACAGAGCAGAGTAGAGTAGATCACAGAGCAGAGTAGATCACAGAGCAGAGTAGAGTAGATCACAGAGCAGAGCAGAGTAGAGTGAATCACAGAGCAGAGTAGAGTGGATCACAGAGCAGAGTAGAGCGGAGAGCAGAGCAGATCACAGAGCAGAGTAGAGTAGAGCACAGAGCAGAGTAGAGTAGAGTGGATCACAGAGTAGAGTGGTGTGTGTGTGTGTGTGTGTGTGTGTGTGTGTGTGTGTGTGTGTGTGTGTGTGTGTGTGTGTGTGTGTGTGTGTGTGTGTGTGTGTGTGTGTCTGTGTGTCTGTGTGTGCGTGTGTGTGTGTGTGTGTGTCTGTGTGTGCGTGTGTGTGTGTGTGTCTGTGTGTGTGTGTGAGGGTGTGTGTGTGTCTGTGTGTGAGGGTGTGTGTGTCTGAGGGTGTGTGTGTGTGTGTATGTGTGTGTGTGTGTGAGGGTGTGTGTGTGTGAGGGTGTGTGTGTGTGAGGGTGTGTGTGTGTGTGTGTGTATATGTGTGTGTGTGTGTGTGTGTGTGTGTGTGTGTGTGTGTGTGTGTGTGTGTGTGTGTGTGTGTGTGTGTGTGTGTGTGTGTGTGTGTGTGTGTGTGTGAGGGTGTGTGTGTGTCTGTGTGTGAGGGTGTGTGTGTGTGAGGGTGTGTGTGTATGTGTGTGTGTGTGTGAGGGTGTGTGTGTGTGAGGGTGTGTGTGTGTGAAGGTGTGTGTGTGTGTGTGTGTATATGTGTGTGTGTGTGTGTGTGTGTGTGTGTGTGTGTGTGTGTGTGTGTGTGTGTGTGTGTGTGTGTGTGTGTGTGTGTGTGTGTGTGTGTGTGTGTGAGGGTGTGTCTGTGTGTGTGTGTGTCCAGACGGGAAAATACTGCCCCCCCTAGCCTTAGGAAGATTATTACGTAGTGCTTCCAAGCATTTTGACATTTTCACTTAAGTATTTTACACCACTGAACATCAGTGGAGGTTAGGGTTAGGGTGATGGTTAGGGTTAATGACCTTAGTGACCACTGTTTTACAGCCTGTGTTCGTAATGGCTGCTCAGTGGAGGTTAGGGTTAGGGTGATGGTTAGGGTTAATGACCTTAGTGACCACTGTTTTACAGCCTGTGTCCGTAATGGCTGCTCAGTGGAGGTTAGGGTTTTGGAGAAATGTCCTCTGGTCTGAAAAAATACAAATTGAACTGTTTGGCCTTAATGACCATCGTTGTGTTTGGAGAAAAAGGGGGGAAAGGGGGGGGGGGGCTTGCAAGCCGAAGAACACCATCCCAACCGTGAAGCATCATGTTGTGGGGGTGCTTCGCTGCAGGAGTGACTGGTGCACTTCACAAAATAGATGGCATCACGAGGAAAGGAAAATTATGTGGATATATTGAAGCAACATCTCAAGACATCAGTCAGGAAGTTAAAGCTAGGTCGCAAATGGGTCTTCCAAATGGACAATGACCCCAAGCATACTTCCGAAGCAAAATGGCTTAAGGACAACAAAGTCAAGGTATTGGGGTGGCCATCAGAAAGCCCTGATCTCAACCCTACAGAAAATTTGTGGGCAGAACTGAAAAAGCATGTGCGGGCAAGGAGGCCTACAAACCTGACTCAGTTACACCAGCTCTGTCAGGAGGAATGGGCCGAAATTCCCACTTATTGTGGGAAGCTTGTGGAAGGATACCCGAAACGTTTGACCCTAATTGAGTGTATGTAAACTTCTGACCCACTGGGAATGTGATGAAAGAAATAAAAGCTGAAATAAATCATTCTCTCTACTATTATTCTGACATTTCACATTCTTAAAATAAAGTGGTGATCCTAACTGACATAAGACAGGGGATTTTACTCGGATTAAATATCAGGAATTGTGAAAAACGGAGTTTAAATGTATTTGGCAAAGGTGTATGTGTCACACCCTGACCTAACCAAAAGAATAAAGAAAACAAAGATAACCAAGGCGTGCCAGTATGTAACCTTCCGACTTCAACTGTATATACTACAAAATATATCTCCTCTGTCTCTCTCGCTTCTCCTTCATTTAGGAATAAATGAATGTGTAAAAAACTGTTCAACTATTGTCTTTCTCTCTCTTTGCTAGAGAGATGCTTTCAGTACTAGATTCATACTCTGATCCTTTGATTGGGTGGACAACATGTCAGTTCATGCTGCAAGAGCTCTGATAGGTTGGAGGACGTCCTCTGGAAGTTGTCATAATTACTGTGTAAGTCTATGGAAGTGAGTGAAAACCATGAGCCTCTTAGGTTTTGTATTGAAGTCAATGTACCCAGAGGAGGACAGACACTAGCTGTCCTCCAGCTACACCATGGTGCTACCCTACAGAGTACTGGTGAGGCTACTGTTGACCTTCATTGCAAAACAACAGTGTGTTCTAATAAATTATTTGGTGATGTGAATATATTCAGTATAGTTTTATCTAAAAAATACAACTTTTTTAATGTTTCACTATTTTTATTTTTATGAAATTCACTGAGTAGGATGGTCCTCCCCTTCCTCCTCTGAGGAGCCTCCACTGATGGACATCCTTCCACCAACTCAGTCCACAAAACCCCAGCATACTTGATGGTAATAGCGCTCACTTTTCCCCCTAGTGACAGGTTTTGAAAGCAATGCCCCATGTCCTCGGGACATGGCTAGACGTCCAATTTCTTGGTCAATCTTGAACGACCTGGCTGGTTCTCTGTAAGGTGAGAGCAGCGTGAGAAGTAAGAGAGAACTTAGAGGAGAGGCTGGACCTGCTCTCTCTTCTGACCAACCGTCCTACAAACAGGCAGCGGACTGCCCCAAGCATCATGCAGGGTACCCTCATCTCTCCACCCCTTCACTCCCCTGCACATGTGTGTCTGTGTGTGTCTGTGTGTGTCTGTGTGTGTGTGTTACTCACAGCAGTTGGTGACAGCGAAGCTGTTGGCAACCTCCAGGTTGTCTATGTGAGGAGTGAGGCGGAAGTCCTGGGTTCCATACTGGACCATTCCAATCCGGAACGCACTATACTCCTGATCAGCACCGCGTGGGAACAGCCCTCCTACACACACACACACACACACACACACACACACACACACACACACACACACACACACACACACACACACACACACACACACACACACACACACACACACACACACAGAACCCCCCCACACACACAAGGAGAATGTTTGGCTGGTTATCTAGGTAGTCTGGCAGTACTCTGGGAGAATGTTTAGCTGGATATCTAGCTAGTCTGGCAGTACTCTGGGATAATGTTTAGCTGGTTATCTAGCTAGTCTGGCAGTACTCTGGGAGAATGTTTAGCTGGTTATCTAGCCGGTCTGGTAGTACTCTGGGAGAATGTTTAGCTGGATATCTAGCCGGTCTGGTAGTACTCTGGGAGAATGTTTAGCTGGTTATCTAGCCGGTCTGGCAGTACTCTGGGAGAATGTTTAGCTGGTTATCTAGCCGGTCTGGCAGTACTCTGGGAGAATGTTTAGCTGGTTATCTAGCCGGTCTGGCAGTACTCTGGGAGAATGTTTAGCTGGTTATCTAGCCGGTCTGGCAGTACTCTGGGAGAATGTTTAGCTGGTTATCTAGCCGGTCTGGCAGTACTCTGGGATAATGTTTAGCTGGATATCTAGCTGGTCTGGCAGTACTCTGGGAGAATGTTTAGCTGGATATCTAGCTGGTCTGGCAGTACTCTGGGAGAATGTTTAGCTGGATATCTAGCCGGTCTGGCAGTACTCTGTATGTTGTTTCCCTGTCTTCTGTGGTTCAACTTTCTGACGTTGTCTACCCAGAACGGCTTGGTTACGAAATAGTCTGATTCTGTCTGTATTAAACAGAGATCTTCTTTAGAAACACTGATTCTGTCTGTATTAAACAGAGATCTTCTTTAGAAACACTGATTCTGTCTGTATTAAACAGAGATCTTCTTTAGAAACACTGATTCTGTCTGTATTAAACAGAGATCTTCTTTAGAAACACTGATTCTGTCTGTATTAAACAGAGATCTTCTTTAGAAACACTGATTCTGTCTGTATTAAACAGAGATCTTCTTTAGAAACACTGATTCTGTCTGTATTAAACAGAGATCTTCTTTAGAAACACTGATTCTGTCTGTATTAAACAGAGATCTTCTTTAGAAACACTGATTCTGTCTGTATTAAACAGAGATCTTCTTTAGAAACACTGATTCTGTCTGTATTAAACAGAGATCTTCTTTAGAAACACTGATTCTGTCTGTATTAAACAGAGATCTTCTTTAGAAACACTGATTCTGTCTGTATTAAACAGAGAGAATGTTCAGCTGCATCAACATCTTCATATTTCCATGACCATCCATATTGAACTGAAACAGCCATATTGAACTGAAACAGCCATATTGAACTGAAACAGCCATATTGAACTGGCAGTTTCAGTTCAATATGGCTGTAAACCATCCAATGTAAAGTCAACTTTGCCTGCTCAGAGTTCACATGATGAAACCCACCAGATGAAGTAACAACTGTATTCAGATGATGTCATTGGGAACATTTATCTACTAGCTGTTTGTTCTGCAAAACATAGAAAGTGTTTTCACATCCAGTATGTTGATGTTGGGGTGGTGCTGGAGATCATGGAAATGGGTTGTAAATGGTGCAATGTAAACACATCCCTATCCATCACCTGTCTCAGTCTCAGGACATGATGATGGCTGGAGATGCAACCAGGGAGTATGATTATCTGGTTGAACGTCTACATAGCTACACACCCATCCATATTGAACTGAAACAGCCATCCATATTGAACTGAAACAGCCTTCCATATCTATCTCAAACAGCCATATTGAACTGAAACAGCCATCCATATTGAACTGAAACAGCCTTCCATATCTATCTCAAACAGCCATATTGAACTGAAACAGCCATCCATATTGAACTGAAACAGCCATATTGAACTGAAACAGCCATCCATATTAAACTGAAACAGCCATATTGAACTAAAACAGCCATCCTTATTGAACTGAAACAGCCATCCATATTGAACTGAAACAGCCATCCATATTGAACTGAAACAGCCATCCATATTGAACTGAAACAGCCACCCATATCTAACTGAAACAGCCATATTGAACTGAATCAGCCATCCTTATTGAACCTGAACTAAAACAGCCTCCCATATCCAACTCAAATAGCCATATTGAACTGAAACTGCCATATTGAACTGAAACTGCCATATTGAACTGAAACAGCTATCCATATATAACTCAAACAGCCATATTGAACTGAAACAACCTTCCATTTCTAACTGAAACTGCCATATCGAACTGAAACTGCCATATCGAACTGAAACTGCCATATTGAACTGAAACAGCTATCCATATATAACTCAAACAGCCATATTGAACTGAAACAACCTTCCATTTCTAACTCAAACAGCCATATCGAACTGAAACTGCCATATTGAACTGAAACAGCTATCCATATTGAACTGAAACAGCCATATTGATCTGAAACTGCCATGCATAATGAACTGAAACTTCCATGCATAATGAACTGAAACTTCCATGCATAATGAACTGAAACTTCCATATTGAACTGAAACTGCCATATTGAACTGAAACAACCTTCCATTTCTAACTCAAACAGCCATATCGAACTGAAACTGCCATATTGAACTGAAACAGCTATCCATATTGAACTGAAACTGCCATATTGAACTGAAACAGCTATCCATATTGAACTGAAACTGCCATATTGAACTGAAACAGCTATCCATATATAACTCAAACAGCCATATTGAACTGAAACAACCTTCCATTTCTAACTCAAACAGCCATATCGAACTGAAACTGCCATATTGAACTGAAACAGCTATCCATATTGAACTGAAACAGCCATATTGATCTGAAACTGCCATGCATAATGAACTGAAACTTCCATGCATAATGAACTGAAACTTCCATGCATAATGAACTCAAACTTCCATGCATAATGAACTGAAATGGCCATGCATAATGAACTGAAACTTCCATGCATAATGAACTGAAACTTCCATGCATAATGAACTGAAACGGCCATCCACATTTAACTGAACAGACACATTTAATTGAAATAGATATATTGAACTAAAACCGACATATTGAACTGAAACAGACCTATTTAACTATCAGTCTATGAGAAGTCACTGTGAGGTTGTCTGGAACAGGCCTTGAATCCCTGACTGCTGTTACTGTATAATAATAATCATACCAATAATAATCAAGGCCTGGTATGATACCCAGTTCTGTCGTCCATGATAATGCAGCAGGAAGCAGACCTGATCATTAATAATAGCATCTTTAAATCTGTTTTAAAGACCAGGCCTGGAACCCCTTCTGCCTTCTCAATAGCTTATATATACCCCATCACTCACTCTCTCCTTAATTATTATCTCCCTCTTGCTCTCCTCTCTTTCCCTCTCCTTCTCCCCCTTGTCTCTCCCTCCTCTCCCTCTCTTCCTCCTCCCCGTTTCTCCCTCCCGCCATCTCAGATGCAGGGTAATGCAGATGAAACCACCGCTCCAGTGTTAGGCAGGCTAATAACCACACTACGTGTCAGTACACGGAGACAACATAGACCACTGTCTAATGCAATATATATATATATATATTTATATGTTATATGAATAATTTATTTTCAATATGTAATATATATGAATGTACCTACCGATCTGAACACTGGGAGAACCGCAGAGCGCCTCGCGTCTCAAGCAGATGACAGTTAGGAGAAACACGAGCAGCAGATTCCTCATCGTTGTTAGTTCAGACATTTCATACCGAGAGGCGTCGACATACATCCACTGAATAACGGCCCAGTACACCGAATAACGGTCAGTTCCTCCAGCCAGGCACACAGACGGCTAATCAGACGGTCAGCATGGCGACCTGGTTACCGGACAGCAGAGGTAACCCACAGCAGGGGGTTGCGTGTCTAATGCACTGGTCTCAGGTCCTGTAGCGGTTCGGTCGTGGGAAGATCGCTCCAGCTCTGCGGATCTCTGGCTCTCTCTGTCTCTCTCTCTCTCTCTCTGTCTCTCTCTCTCTTTATGAGGCGCGCGAACACTGCTGGAGCCTTTTCATCGTCGATAGCGCGCGTACAGTTTCGGAATACCGATGAGAACGGAAAGAGCCGAGAGCAGCGAGTCAGGTTGTTGGGGCAACAGTCCACATCACTGATGGGCATTCCGGCTCTTTTCAGTGAGCCGGATCGTTCTGCTCAGCTCTCTTTTGGCTCCCAAACGGCTCTTTAAAAAACATATGTTTTGTATTTTCTCAAGTCAAACACTTTGCGATAGTTTGACTATGATTGGTGTTAAAACAATTCTAATTAAATTGTTAAATGAAATCATACTCTACCTTAACCACAATATATTTAAAAATGCATTGGTTTGTAATGGAAAAGAATGCTATTAAACATTTACATGTAAACGTTGTAATGTATATAAACAAAGTGAAATGTAACAATTCAAAACGAATACAATCAGCATAATAGAATACTGCAATAACAATGTGCAAAACTGCAGCATCCCACTTAAAACATTAAACTGGTCCCTCTTTTCTCTCTTCTTTGTTGCCATGTTAAAACCAGCAGCGGTTTCTTCTCTCAGTAAATATTTATCCCGTTTTCGAGAAGACCCTCTCAGAGGGAACGGATGTGGCCGCTATGCAGACTCTCCCTGTCATGACTTTAGTAAGCCGTGGGTAGACAGAGGCCTTGTTCTTCCACCAGCTCAGAGGATCTGCAGATCTTTGGAGGGGCTCCTTCAAATAGGATCGGACCTCCATTATGTGATCTGCTGAGGGATTCCTTTGTGCTGCATCCCCAGTTGCTCTCGTCAAACAGCATCCAAACAGCAGACGTTTGTGGCACTACTGCTGGTGCTTCTGCTCCATCTGCTCCCTCTTCTTCCTGTTGCTCCGGTGCCTGAGCCAGCTGACTGCTGGGGCCGTCCCTCCCTCTTCTTCCTGTTGCCCTGGTGCCTGAGCCAGGTGACTGCTGGGGCCGTCCCTCCCTCTTCTTCCTGTTGCCCTGGTGCCTGAGCCAGCTGACTGCTGGGGCCGTCCCTCCCTCTTCTTCCTGTTGCCCTGGTGCCTGAGCCAGCTGACTGCTGGGGCCGTCCCTCCTCTTCTTCCTGTTGCCCTGGTGCCTGAGCCAGCTGACTGCTGGGGCCGACCTTCCCTGCTGCTGAGGTTATTCTGTGAAGAGCCTCATCAATCGCTCTGGCATCACTGAAAACTAACTTCTTAAACCTGTTTAAAGGTCTTACTCACATTGGCTGCAGATAGTGTGATAACACAGTCTTCGGAACAGTTAGTGCTCTCATGTATGTTCAGTGTTATTTGCCTCGAAGTGAGCATAGAAGTAGTTTAGCTCGTCTGGTAGGCTTGTATCACTGGGCAGCTCTCGGCTGTGCTTCCCTTTGTAGTCTGTAATGGTTTGCATGCCCTGTCCATCTGACATGCATCAGAACTGGTGGTAGTATGAATCAATCTTAGTCCTGTATCAATGCTTCGTCTGTTTGATGGTTCATCGGAGGTCTTTAGCTCAGTGCGGATGCTGCCTGTAATCCATGGTTTCTGGTTGGGGTACGTATTGTCACTGTGGGGATGAAGTCATCAATGCACTTATTGATGAAACCAATGACTGATGTGGTGTACTCCTCAATGCCATCGGAGGAATCCCGGAACATATTCCCGTCTGTGCTAGCAAAACAGTCCTGTAGCTTAGCATCTGCTTCCTCTGACCACTTTTTTATTGATCTAGTCATGGGTGCTTCCTGCTTTAATTTTTGCTTGTAAGCGGGAATCAGGAGGATAGAATTATGGTCAGAGTTGCCAAATGGAGGGCGAGGGAGAGCTTTGTACCCATCTCTGTGTGTAGAGTAAAGGTGGTCCAGAGTAATTTTTTTTCTGGTTGCACATTTAACATTCTGATAAAAATTTGGTAAAACGGATTTAAGTTTCCCGGATTCTAGGAGCGCCGCCTCTGGGTGAGCGTTTTCTTGTTTGCTTATGGCGGAATACAGCTCATTCAATGCTGTCTTATAGTGCCAGCATCTGACTGTGGTGGTATGTAAACAGCTACAAAGAATACAGATGAAAAGTCTTTAGGTAGGTAGTGTGGTCTACAGCTTATCATGAGATACTCTACCTCAGGCGAGCAATAGCTCGAGACTTCCTTAGAATCCGCACCAGCTGTTGTTTACAAAATACACAGACTGCCGCCCTTTGTCTTACCAGACGCCGCTGTTCTATCTTGCCGGTACATTGTTTAACTAGCCAGCTATATGTTGATATTGTCGTCGTTCAGTAGTTTAATAGTTTGGTAGTTTAATCTTCTGCGTAACTCTGCGATTTTATTCTCCTTTAGATTGCACGTTTGCTAACAGAATGGAGGGAATTGGGGGTTTATTTAATCTCCTACGAATTCTCAGAAGGCAGCCCGACCTTCAGCCCCTCTGTCTCCGCCTCCTCTTCACGCAGATCACGGGAAAACAGTATATGTTCCAGAGGAAGCAGTATATCCTTCACGTTGGGTTGTCAGTGTCATGAAAGGAAAAAAGGATTCTGCTAGTCCGTGGTGAGTAATCGCAGTCCTG
>NW_022265759.1:0-4674 GCF_002021735.2 Oncorhynchus kisutch | reverse complement strand
TGTTACGGCTTTCTTCCGTTGAA
Source organism: Oncorhynchus kisutch (assembly GCF_002021735.2). Lineage (NCBI taxonomy): Eukaryota > Metazoa > Chordata > Actinopteri > Salmoniformes > Salmonidae > Oncorhynchus > Oncorhynchus kisutch. The sequence continues at coordinate 4,651 of NW_022265759.1, read as the reverse complement.
AGAGAGTCGGACCAAAATGCAGCGTGGTAAGTTAGATACATATTTAATGATGAAGAAAAAACGAACAAAACAACAAACGTAACGTGAAAACCTAAACAGTCTATCTTGTGCTAACACACACAGAGACATGAACTTTCACCCACAAACACACAGTGAAACCCGGGCTACCTAAATATGGTTCCCAATCAGAGACAACGATAATCACCTGACTCTGATTGAGAACCGCCTCAGGCAGCCAATGACTTCCTAGACAACCCTACTCAGCCACAATCCCAATACCTCCTAAAACCCCAATACAAAAACACACCACAAAATAAACCCATGTCACACCCTGGCCTGACCAAATAAATAAAGAAAACACAAAATACTAAGACCAAGGCGTGACAGAACCCCCCCCCCCCCCCAAGGTGCGGACTCCCGGCCGCACACCTAAACCCATAGGGGAGGGTCTGGGTGGGTGTCTGTCCACAGTGGCGGCTCCGGCTCGGGACGTGGACCCACTCCAACCAAGTCTTAGTCCCCCTGTAACGCGTCCTTTGATTGGCGACCCTCGCCGCCGACCTTGGCCTAATAACCCCACCAAGGACCCCACTGGACTGAGGGGCAGCTCGGGACTGAGGTGGAAGCTCGGGACTGAGGGGAAGCTCGGGACTGAGGGGAAGCTCGGGACTGAGGGGAAGCTCGGGACTGAGGGGAAGCTCGGGACTGAGGGGAAGCTCAGCACTGAGGGGAAGCTCAGCACTGAGGGGAAGCTCAGCACTGAGGGGAAGCCCAGCACTGAGGGGAAGCCCAGCACTGAGGGGAAGCTCAGCACTGAGGGGAAGCCCAGCACTGAGGGGAAGCCCAGCACTGAGAGGAGCCCAGTACTGAGAGGAAGCCCAGGCAGGTAGTAGGCTCTGGCAGATCCTGGCTGGCTGGCGGATCTGGAAGAGTCTGGCTGACTGGCGGATCTGGAAGAGTCTGGCTGACTGGCGGCTCTGGCTGCTCCATGTAGACTGACAGCTCTGGCGGCCTCTTGCAGACTGACAGCTCTTTGCAGACTGGCAGCTCTTGGCTGCTCCATGCAGACTGACAGCTCCTTGCAGACTGACAGCTCTGGCTGCTCCATGCAGACTGGCAGCTCTGGCTGCTCCATGCAGACTGGCAGCTCTGGCTGCTCCATGCAGACTGGCAGCTCTGACTGCTCCATGCAGACTGGCAGCTCTGACTGCTCCATGCAGACTGGCAGCTCTGGCTGCTCCATGCAGACTGACAGCTCAGGCTGCTCCATGCAGGCTGGCAGCTCAGGCTGCTCCATGCAGACTGGCAGCTCTGGCTTCTCCATGCAGGCTGGCAGCTCAGGCTGCTCCATGCAGGCTGGCAGCTCAGGCTGCTCCATGCAGGCTGGTAGCTCTGGCTGCGCTGAACAGGCAGGAGACTCCAGCAGCGCTGTAGAGGAGGAAGGCTCTGGCAGCGCTGAACAGGCGGGAGACTCCGGCAGCGCAGGAGAGGAGGAAGGCTCTGGCTGCGCTAAACAGGCGGGAGAATCCAGCAGCGCTGTAGAGGAGAAAGGCTCTGACTGCGCTAAACAGGCGGGAGACTCCGGCAGCGCTGGAGAGGAGGAAGCTCTGGCAGCGCTAAACAGACGGGAGACTCCGGCAGTGCTGGAGAGGAGGAAGGCTCTGGGCAGCGCTAAACAGGCGAGGCGCACTGAAGGCCTGGTGCGTGGTGCTGGCACTGGTGGTACTGGACCGAGGACACGCACAGGAAGCCTGGTGCGGGGAGCTGCCACCGGAGGACTGGTGTGTGGAGGTGGCACTGGATAGACCGGACCGTGCAGGCGCACTGGAGCTCTTGAGCACCGAGCCTGCCCAACCTTGCCTGGCTCGATGCCCACTCTAGCCCGGCCAATACGAAGAGCTGGTATGTACCACACCGGGCTATGCACCCACACTGGAGACACCGTGCGCTCCACAGCATAACACGGTGCCTGCCCGGTCTCTTTAGCCCCCCGGTAAGCACAGGAAGTTTGCGCAGGTCTCCTACCTGGCGTAGACATACTCCCTGTGAGCCCCCCCCCCAATACATTTTGGGGCTGACTCTCGGGCTTCCATCCGCGTCGCCGTGCTGCCTCTTCATATCAGCGCCTCTCCGCTTTCACCGCCTCCAGTTCTTCTTTGGGGCGTCAATATTCACCAGGCTGTGCCCAGGGTCCTTTTCCGTCCAATATTTCCTCCCAAGTCCAGAAGTCCTGTGATCGCTGATCCTCACGGATAAACAGGGGGAGTTGGCTCAGGAGAGTTGGACCCAGACTCAGGTGCCACATCTCCCTGAGCCAACTCCCCTGTTTATCGTGAGGATCAGCGATCACAGGACTTCTGGACTTGGGAGGAAATATTGGACGGAAAAGGACCCTGGGCACAGCCTGGTGAATATTGACGCCCCAAAGAAGAACTGGAGGCGGTGAAAGCGGAGAGGCGCTGATATGAAGAGGCAGCACGGCGACGCGGATGGAAGCCCGAGAGTCAGCCCCAAAAATGTATTGGGGGGGGGGCTCACAGGGAGTATGTCTACGCCAGGTAGGAGACCTGCGCAAACTTCCTGTGCTTACCGGGGGGCTAAAGAGACCGGGCAGGCACCGTGTTATGCTGTGGAGCGCACGGTGTCTCCAGTGTGGGTGCATAGCCCGGTGTGGTACATACCAGCTCTTCGTATTGGCCGGGCTAGAGTGGGCATCGAGCCAGGCAAGGTTGGGCAGGCTCGGTGCTCAAGAGCTCCAGTGCGCCTGCACGGTCCGGTCTATCCAGTGCCACTCCACACACCAGTCCTCCGGTGGCAGCTCCCCGCACCAGGCTTCCTGTGCGTGTCCTCGGTCCAGTACCACCAGTGCCAGCACCACGCACCAGGCCTTCAGTGCGCCTCGCCTGTTTAGCGCTGCCAGAGCCTTCCTCCTCTCCAGCACTGCCGGAGTCTCCCGTCTGTTTAGCGCTGCCAGAGGCTTCCTCCTCTCCCAGCGCTGCCGGAGTCTCCCGCCTGTTTAGCGCAGTCAGAGCCTTTCTCCTCTACAGCGCTGCTGGATTCTCCCGCCTGTTTAGCGCAGCCAGAGCCTTCCTCCTCTCCTGCGCTGCCGGAGTCTCCCGCCTGTTCAGCGCTGCCAGAGCCTTCCTCCTCTACAGCGCTGCTGGAGTCTCCTGCCTGTTCAGCGCAGCCAGAGCTACCAGCCTGCATGGAGCAGCCTGAGCTGCCAGCCTGCATGGAGCAGCCTGAGCTGCCAGCCTGCATGGAGAAGCCAGAGCTGCCAGTCTGCATGGAGCAGCTGAGCTGCCAGCCTGCATGGAGCAGCCTGAGCTGTCAGTCTGCATGGAGCAGCCAGAGCTGCCAGTCTGCATGGAGCAGTCAGAGCTGCCAGTCTGCATGGAGCAGTCAGAGCTGCCAGTCTGCATGGAGCAGCCAGAGCTGCCAGTCTGCATGGAGCAGCCAGAGCTGCCAGTCTGCATGGAGCAGCCAGAGCTGTCAGTCTGCAAGGAGCTGTCAGTCTGCATGGAGCAGCCAGAGCTGCCAGTCTGCAAAGAGCTGTCAGTCTGCAAGAGGCCGCCAGAGCTGTCAGTCTACATGGAGCAGCCAGAGCCGCCAGTCAGCCAGACTCTTCCAGATCCGCCAGTCAGCCAGACTCTTCCAGATCCGCCAGCCAGCCAGGATCTGCCAGAGCCTACTACCTGCCTGGGCTTCCTCTCAGTACTGGGCTTCCTCTCAGTGCTGGGGCTTCCCCTCAGTGCTGGGCTTCCCCTCAGTGCTGAGCTTCCCCTCAGTGCTGGGCTTCCCCTCAGTGCTGGGCTTCCCCTCAGTGCTGAGCTTCCCCTCAGTGCTGAGCTTCCCCTCAGTGCTGAGCTTCCCCTCAGTCCCGAGCTTCCCCTCAGTCCCGAGCTTCCCCTCAGTCCCGAGCTTCCCCTCAGTCCCGAGCTTCCCCTCAGTCCCGAGCTTCCACCTCAGTCCCGAGCTGCCCCTCAGTCCAGTGGGGTCCTTGGTGAGGGTTATTAGGCCAAGGTCGGCGGCGAGGGTCGCCAATCAAAGGACGCGTTACAGGGGGACTAAGACTTGGTTGGAGTGGGGTCCACGTCCCGAGCCGGAGCCGCCACTGTGGACAGACACCCACCCAGACCCTCCCCTATGGGTTTAGGTGTGCGGCCGGGAGTCCGCACCTTGGGGGGGGGGGGGGTTCTGTCACGCCTTGGTCTTAGTATTTTGTGTTTTCTTTATTTATTTGGTCAGGCCAGGGTGTGACATGGGTTTATTTGTGGTGTGTTTTTGTATTGGGGTTTTTAGGAGGTATTGGGATTGTGGCTGAGTAGGGTTGTCTAGGAAAGTCATTGGCTGCCTGAGGCGGTTCTCAATCAGAGTCAGGTGATTATCGTTGTCTCTGATTGGGAACCATATTTAGGTAGCCCGGGTTTCACTGTGTGTTTGTGGGTGAAAGTTCATGTCTCTGTGTGTGTTAGCACAAGATAGACTGTTTAGGTTTTCACGTTACGTTTGTTGTTTTGTTCGTTTTTTCTTCATCATTAAATATGTATCTAACTTACCACGCTGCATTTTGGTCCGACTCTCTTTCAACGGAAGAAAGCCGTAACACCCTGACGTGTTTGGACAGCTCCTTGGTCTTCATGGTGTCGTT
>NW_022265758.1:315000-343580 GCF_002021735.2 Oncorhynchus kisutch | reverse complement strand
CAGTCACAGTGGTCAGGTATTCTGCCACTGTGTACTCTCTGTTTAGGTCAGTCACAGTGGTCAGGTATTCTGCCACTGTGTCTCTCTGTTTAGGGTCAGTCACAGTGGTCAGTATTCTGCCACTGTGTACTTCTGTTTAGGGTCAGTCACAGTGGTCAGGTATTCTGCCACTGGGTTCTCTCTGTTTAGGGTCAGTCACAGTGGTCAGGTATTCTGCCACTGTGTACTCTCTGTTTAGGGTCAGTCACAGTAGTCAGGTATTCTGCCACTGTGTTTCTGTCTGTCAGTCCACTGTGTACTCTCTGTTTAGGGTCAGTCACAGTAGTCAGGTATTCTGCCACTGTGTTCTCTCTGTTTAGGGTCAGTCACAGTGGGTCAGGTATTCTGCCACTGTGTTCTCTCTGTTTAGGGCCAGTCACAGTAGTCAGGTATTCTGCCACTGTGTTCTCTCTGTTTAGGGTCACAGTGTCAGGTATTCTGCCACTGTGTTTCTCTGTTTAGGGTCAGTCACAGTGGTCAGGTATTCTGCCACTGTGTTCTCTCTCTGTTTAGGGCCAGTCACAGTGGTCAGTATTCTGCCACTGTGTACTCTCTGTTTAGGGTCAGTCACAGTGGGCATTATTGGCATGGGAAACATATGTTTACATTGCCAAAGCAGGTGAGTCATAGTAAAACAAAGTGAAATACAATATAGATGTAGCAGTTTACACTACAGTCTCAGGTATTCATTTCAAATGTCATATATCTCTATACAGTGTTGTAAAGATGTGCAAATAGTTCTGTACAAAGGGAAAATAAATAAACATAAATATGGGTTGTATTTACAGTGGTGTTGTTCTTCACTGTGTTGCCCTTTTCTTGGGCAACAGGTCACAAATCTTGCAGCTGTGGTATTTCACCCAGTAGATATGGGAGTTTATCAAAATGATTTTTTTTCGAATTCTTTGTGGATCTGTGTAATTGAGGGAAATATGTGTCTCTCTGTTTATACATTGGCAGGAGGTTAGGAAGTGCAGCTCTCAGTTTCCATCTCATTTTGTGGGCAGTGTGCACAGCCGTCGGTCTTGAGAGCCAGGTCTGTTACGACGGCCTGTTTCAATAGCAAGGCTATGGTCAGAGTCTTCATAGTCAAAGCTTTCTCTTGTTTGGGTCAGTCACAGTAGTCAGGTATTCTGCCACTGTGTTCTCTCTGTTTAGGGTCAGTCACAGTGGTCAGGTATTCTGCCACTGTGTTCTCTCTGTTTAGGGTCAGTCACAGTAGTCAGGTATTCTGCCACTGTGTTCTCTCTGTTTAGGGTCAGTCACAGTAGTCAGGTATTCTGCCACTGTGTTCTCTCTGTTTAGGGTCAGTCACAGTAGTCAGGTATTCTGCCACTGTGTTCTCTCTGTTTAGGGTCAGTCACAGTAGTCAGGTATTCTGCCACTGTGTTCTCTCTGTTTAGGGTCAGTCACAGTAGTCAGGTATTCTGCCACTGTGTTCTCTCTGTTTAGGGTCAGTCACAGTAGTCAGGTATTCTGCCACTGTGTTCTCTCTGTTTAGGGTCAGTCACAGTAGTCAGGTATTCTGCCACTGTGTACTCTCTGTTTAGGGTCAGTCACAGTAGTCAGGTATTCTGCCACTGTGTTCTCTCTGTTTAGGGTCAGTCACAGTAGTCAGGTATTCTGCCACTGTGTTCTCTCTGTTTAGGGTCAGTCACAGTGGTCAGGTATTCTGCCACTGTGTTCTCTCTGTTTAGGGTCAGTCACAGTGGTCAGGTATTCTGCCACTGTGTTCTCTCTGTTTAGGGTCAGTCACAGTAGTCAGGTATTCTGCCACTGTGTTCTCTCTGTTTAGGGTCAGTCACAGTGGTCAGGTATTCTGCCACTGTGTTCTCTCTGTTTAGGGTCAGTCACAGTGGTCAGGTATTCTGCCACTGTGTCTCTCTGTTTAGGGTCAGTCACAGTGGTCAGGTATTCTGCCACTGTGTTCTCTCTGTTTAGGGTCAGTCACAGTAGTCAGGTATTCTGCCACTGTGTTCTCTCTGTTTAGGGTCAGTCACAGTGGTCAGGTATTCTGCCACTGTGTTCTCTCTGTTTAGGGTCAGTCACAGTGGTCAGGTATTCTGCCACTGTGTTCTCTCTGTTTAGGGTCAGTCACAGTGGTCAGGTATTCTGCCACTGTGTTCTCTCTGTTTAGGGCCAGTCACAGTGGTCAGGTATTCTGCCACTGTGTTCTCTCTGTTTAGGGTCAGTCACAGTGGTCAGGTATTCTGCCACTGTGTTCTCTCTGTTTAGGGTCAGTCACAGTGGTCAGGTATTCTGCCACTGTGTTCTCTCTGTTTAGGGTCAGTCACAGTAGTCAGGTATTCTGCCACTGTGTTCTCTCTGTTTAGGGTCAGTCACAGTGGTCAGGTATTCTGCCACTGTGTACTCTCTGTTTAGGGTCAGTCACAGTGGTCAGGTATTCTGCCACTGTGTACTCTCTGTTTAGGGTCAGTCACAGTGGTCAGGTATTCTGCCACTGTGTTCTCTCTGTTTAGGGTCAGTCACAGTGGTCAGGTATTCTGCCACTGTGTTCTCTCTGTTTAGGGCCAGTCACAGTGGTCAGGTATTCTGCCACTGTGTTCTCTCTGTTTAGGGTCAGTCACAGTGGTCAGGTATTCTGCCACTGTGTTCTCTCTGTTTAGGGTCAGTCACAGTAGTCAGGTATTCTGCCACTGTGTACTCTCTGTTTAGGGTCAGTCACAGTAGTCAGGTATTCTGCCACTGTGTTCTCTCTGTTTAGGGTCAGTCACAGTAGTCAGGTATTCTGCCACTGTGTACTCTCTGTTTAGGGTCAGTCACAGTAGTCAGGTATTCTGCCACTGTGTTCTCTCTGTTTAGGGTCAGTCACAGTAGTCAGGTATTCTGCCACTGTGTTCTCTCTGTTTAGGGTCAGTCACAGTGGTCAGGTATTCTGCCACTGTGTACTCTCTGTTTAGGGTCAGTCACAGTAGTCAGGTATTCTGCCACTGTGTTCTCTCTGTTTAGGGTCAGTCACAGTGGTCAGGTATTCTGCCACTGTGTTCTCTCTGTTTAGGGTCAGTCACAGTGGTCAGGTATTCTGCCACTGTGTTCTCTCTGTTTAGGGCCAGTCACAGTGGTCAGGTATTCTGCCACTGTGTCTCTCTGTTTAGGGTCAGTCACAGTAGTCAGGTATTCTGCCACTGTGTTCTCTCTGTTTAGGGTCAGTCACAGTGGTCAGGTATTCTGCCACTGTGTTCTCTCTGTTTAGGGTCAGTCACAGTAGTCAGGTATTCTGCCACTGTGTACTCTCTGTTTAGGGTCAGTCACAGTGGTCAGGTATTCTGCCACTGTGTTCTCTCTGTTTAGGGTCAGTCACAGTAGTCAGGTATTCTGCCACTGTGTTCTCTCTGTTTAGGGTCAGTCACAGTAGTCAGGTATTCTGCCACTGTGTTCTCTCTGTTTAGGGTCAGTCACAGTAGTCAGGTATTCTGCCACTGTGTTCTCTCTGTTTAGGGTCAGTCACAGTGGTCAGGTATTCTGCCACTGTGTTCTCTCTGTTTAGGGTCAGTCACAGTGGTCAGGTATTCTGCCACTGTGTTCTCTCTGTTTAGGGTCAGTCACAGTGGTCAGGTATTCTGCCACTGTGTTCTCTCTGTTTAGGGTCAGTCACAGTGGTCAGGTATTCTGCCACTGTGTTCTCTCTGTTTAGGGTCAGTCACAGTAGTCAGGTATTCTGCCACTGTGTTCTCTCTGTTTAGGGTCAGTCACAGTGGTCAGGTATTCTGCCACTGTGTACTCTCTGTTTAGGGTCAGTCACAGTAGTCAGGTATTCTGCCACTGTGTTCTCTCTGTTTAGGGTCAGTCACAGTAGTCAGGTATTCTGCCACTGTGTTCTCTCTGTTTAGGGTCAGTCACAGTGGTCAGGTATTCTGCCACTGTGTTCTCTCTGTTTAGGGTCAGTCACAGTGGTCAGGTATTCTGCCACTGTGTTCTCTCTGTTTAGGGTCAGTCACAGTGGTCAGGTATTCTGCCACTGTGTACTCTCTGTTTAGGGTCAGTCACAGTGGTCAGGTATTCTGCCACTGTGTTCTCTCTGTTTAGGGTCAGTCACAGTGGTCAGGTATTCTGCCACTGTGTTCTCTCTGTTTAGGGTCAGTCACAGTGGTCAGGTATTCTGCCACTGTGTTCTCTCTGTTTAGGGTCAGTCACAGTGGTCAGGTATTCTGCCACTGTGTTCTCTCTGTTTAGGGTCAGTCACAGTGGTCAGGTATTCTGCCACTGTGTTCTCTCTGTTTAGGGTCAGTCACAGTGGTCAGGTATTCTGCCACTGTGTTCTCTCTGTTTAGGGTCAGTCACAGTGGTCAGGTATTCTGCCACTGTGTTCTCTCTGTTTAGGGTCAGTCACAGTGGTCAGGTATTCTGCCACTGTGTCTCTCTGTTTAGGGTCAGTCACAGTGGTCAGGTATTCTGCCACTGTGTTCTCTCTGTTTAGGGTCAGTCACAGTGGTCAGGTATTCTGCCACTGTGTTCTCTCTGTTTAGGGTCAGTCACAGTGGTCAGGTATTCTGCCACTGTGTTCTCTCTGTTTAGGGTCAGTCACAGTGGTCAGGTATTCTGCCACTGTGTTCTCTCTGTTTAGGGTCAGTCACAGTGGTCAGGTATTCTGCCACTGTGTTCTCTCTGTTTAGGGTCAGTCACAGTAGTCAGGTATTCTGCCACTGTGTTCTCTCTGTTTAGGGTCAGTCACAGTGGTCAGGTATTCTGCCACTGTGTTCTCTCTGTTTAGGGTCAGTCACAGTAGTCAGGTATTCTGCCACTGTGTACTCTCTGTTTAGGGTCAGTCACAGTGGTCAGGTATTCTGCCACTGTGTTCTCTCTGTTTAGGGTCAGTCACAGTGGTCAGGTATTCTGCCACTGTGTTCTCTCTGTTTAGGGTCAGTCACAGTGGTCAGGTATTCTGCCACTGTGTTCTCTCTGTTTAGGGTCAGTCACAGTGGTCAGGTATTCTGCCACTGTGTTCTCTCTGTTTAGGGTCAGTCACAGTGGTCAGGTATTCTGCCACTGTGTACTCTCTGTTTAGGGTCAGTCACAGTGGTCAGGTATTCTGCCACTGTGTTCTCTCTGTTTAGGGTCAGTCACAGTGGTCAGGTATTCTGCCACTGTGTTCTCTCTGTTTAGGGTCAGTCACAGTGGTCAGGTATTCTGCCACTGTGTACTCTCTGTTTAGGGTCAGTCACAGTGGTCAGGTATCTGCCACTGTGTTCTCTCTGTTTAGGGGTCAGTCACAGTAGTCAGGTATTCTGCCACTGTGTTCTCTCTGTTTAGGGTCAGTCACAGTGGTCAGGTATTCTGCCACTGTGTTCTCTCTGTTAGGGCCAGTCACAGTGGTCAGGTATTCTGCCACTGTGTTTCTCTCTGTTTAGGGTCAGTCACAGTGGTCAGGTATTCTGCACTGTGTTCTCTCTGTTTAGGGTCAGTCACAGTGGTCAGGATATTCTTGCCACTGTGTTCTCTCTGTTTAGGGCCAGTCACAGTGGTCAGGTATTCTGCCACTGTGTTCTCTCCTGTTTAGGGTCAGTCACAGTGGTCAGTATTCTGCCACTGTGTTCTCTCTGTTTAGGGTCAGTCACAGTAGTCAGGTATTCTGCCACTGTGTTCTCTCTGTTTAGGGTCAGTCACAGTGGTCAGGTTATTCTGCCACTGTGTTCTCTCTGTTTAGGGTCAGTCACAGTGTCAGGTATTCTGCCACTGTGTTCTCTCTGTTTAGGGCCAGTCACAGTGGTCAGGTATTCTGCCACTGTGTTCTCTCTGTTTAGGGTCAGTCCACAGTAGTCAGTATTCTGCCACTGTGTTCTCTCTGTTTAGGGTCAGTCACAGTAGTCAGGTATTCTGCCACTGTGTGTCTCTCTGTTTAGGGTCAGTCACAGTAGTCAGGTATTCTGCCACTGTGTTCTCTCTGTTTAGGGTCAGTCACAGTAGTCAGGTATTCTGCCACTGTGTTCTCTCTGTTATAGGTTCAGTCACAGTAGGTCAGGTATTCTGCCACTGTGTTCTCTCTGTTTAGGGTCAGTCACAGTAGTCAAGGTATTCTGCCACTGTGTTCTCTCTGTTTAGGGTCAGTCACAGTAGTCAGGTATTCTGCCACTGTGTTCTCTCTGTTTAGGGGTCAGTCACAGTAGTCAAGGTATTCTGCCACTGTCCTGTTTAGGGCCAGTCCCAGTGTCATGTTTGCCACTGTGTCTTTAGGCAGTCACAGTGGTCAGGTATTCTGCCACTGTGGTTCTCTCTGTTTAGGGCAGTCACAGTGGTCAGGTATTCTGCCACTTGTTCTCTCTGTTTAGGGTCCAGTCACAGTGGTCAGGTATTCTGCCACTGTGTTCTCTCTGTTTAGGGCCAGTCACAGTGTCAGCATTCTGCCACTGTGTTCTCTCGGTTAGAGGCAGTCGACAGTGGTCGGTATTCTGCCACTGATTGTTTCTCTCTGTTAGGGGTCCAGTCACAGTGACGTCAGGTATTCTGCCACTGTGTTCTCTCTGTTTAGGGTCAGTCACAGTGGTCAGGTATTCTGCCACTGTGTTCTCTCTGTTTAGGGTCAGTCACAGTGGTCAGGTATTCTAGCCACTGTGTTCTCTCTGTTTAGGGTCAGTCACAGTGGTCAGGTATTCTGCCACTGTGTATCTCTGTGTTTAGGGTCAGTCACAGTGGTCAGGTATTCTGCCACTGGTTCTCTCTGTTTAGGGTCAGTCACAGTGGTCAGGTATTCTGCCACTGTGTCTCTCTGTTTAGGGTCAGTCACAGTGGTCAGGTATTCTGCCACTGTGTACTCTCTGTTTAGGGTCAGTCCACAGTGGTCAGGTATTCTGCCACTGTGTACTCTCTGTTTAGGGTCGATGTCACAGTAGTCAGGTATTCGCCACTGTGTACTCTCTGTTTAGGGTCAGTCACAGTGGTCAGGTATTCTGCCACTGTGTCTCTCTGTTTAGGGTCAGTCACAGTGGTCAGGTATTCTGCCACTGTGTTCTCTCTGTTTAGGGCCAGTCACAGTGGTCAGGTATTCTGCCACTGTGTCTCTCTGTTTTAGGGTCAGGTCACGAGTCAGGTATTCTGCCACTGGTGTTCTCTGTTTAGGGTCAGTCCACAGTGGTCTGGTATTCTGCCACTGTGTACTCTCTGTTTAGGGTCAGTCACAGTAGTCAGGTATTCTGCCACTGTGTACTCTCTGTTTAGGGTCAGTCACAGTGGTCAGGTATTCTGCCACTGTGTTCTCTCTGTTTAGGGTCAGTCACAGTAGTCAGGTATTCTGCCACTGTGTTCTCTCTGTTTAGGGTCAGTCACAGTAGTCAGGTATTCTGCCACTGTGTACTCTCTGTTTAGGGTCAGTCACAGTAGTCAGGTATTCTGCCACTGTGTTCTCTCTGTTTAGGGTCAGTCACAGTGGTCAGGTATTCTGCCACTGTGGTTCTCTCTGTTTAGGGCCAGTCACAGTGGTCAGGTATTCTGCCACTGTGTACTCTCTGTTTAGGGTCAGTCACAGTGGTCAGGTATTCTGCCACTGTGTTCTCTCTGTTTAGGGCCAGTCACAGTGGTCAGGTTATTCTGCCACTGTGTTCTCTCTGTGTAGGGTCAGTCACAGTGGTCAGGTATTCTGCCACTGTGTACTCTCTGTTTAGGGTCAGTCACAGTAGTCAGGTATCTGCCACTGTTGTCTCTCTGTTTAGGAGTCAGTCACAGTGGTCAGGTATTCTGCCACTGTGTTCTCTCTGTTTAGGGTCAGTCACAGTGGTCAGGTATTCTGCCACTGTGTTCTCTCTGTTTAGGTCAGTCACAGTGGTCAGGTATTCTGCCACTGTGTACTCTCTGTTTAGGGTCAGTCACAGTGGTCAGGTATTCGCCACTGTGTTCTCTCTGTTTAGGGCAGTCACAGTGGTCAGGTATTCTGCCACTGTGTTCTCTCTGTTTAGGGTCAGTCACAGTGGTCAGGTATTCTGCCACTGTGTTCTCTCTGTTTAGGGTCAGTCACAGTAGTCAGGTATTCTGCCACTGTGTTCTCTCTGTTTAGGGTCAGTCAACAGTAGTCAGGTATTCTGCCACTGTGTTCTCTCTGTTTAGGTCAGTCACAGTAGTCAGGTATTCTGCCACTGTGTTCTCTCTGTTTAGGGTCAGTCACAGTGGTCAGGTATTCTGCCACTGTGTTCTCTCTGTTTAGGGTCAGTCACAGTGGTCAGGTATTCTGCCACTGTGTTCTCTCTGTTTTAGGGTCAGTCACAGTGGTCAGGTATTCTGCCACTGTGTACTCTCTGTTTAGGGTCAGTCACAGTGGTCAGGTATTCTGCACTGTGTTCTCTCTGTTTAGGGTCAGTCACAGTGGTCAGGTATTCTGCCACTGTGTTCTCTCTGTTTAGGGCCAGTCACAGTGGTCAGGTATTCTGCCACTGTGTTCTCTCTGTTTAGGGCCAGTCACAGTGGTCAGGTATTCTGCCACTGTGTTCTCTCTGTTTAGGGCCAGTCACAGTGGTCAGGTATTCTGCCACTGTGTTCTCTCTGTTTAGGGTCCAGTCACAGTGGTCAGGTATTCTGCCACTGTGTACTCTCTGTGTAGGGCCAGTCACAGTGGTCAGGTATTCTGCCACTGTGTACTCTCTGTTTAGGGTCAGTCACAGTGGTCAGGTATTCTGCCACTGTGTTCTCTCTGTTTAGGGTCAGTCACAGTGGTCAGGTTATTCTGCCCACTGTGTTCTCTCTGTTTAGGGTCAGTCACAGTGGTCAGGTATTCTGCCACTGTGTACTCTCTGTTTAGGGTCAGTCACAGTAGTCAGGTATTCTGCCACTGTGTACTCTCTGTTTAGGGTCAGTCACAGTAGTCAGGTATTCTGCCACTGTGTACTCTCTGTTTAGGGTCAGTCACAGTGGATCAGGTATTCTGCCACTGTGTTACTCTCTGTTTAGGGTCAGTCACAGTGGTCAGGTATTCTGCCACTGTGTTCTCTCTGTTTAGGGTCAGTCACAGTGGTCAGGTATTCTGCCACTGTGTTCTCTCTGTTTAGGGTCAGTCACAGTGGTCAGGTATTCTGCCACTGTGTACTCTCTGTTTAGGGTCAGTCACAGTGGTCAGGTATTCTGCCACTGTTGTACTCTCTGTTTAGGGTCAGTCACAGTGGTCAGGTATTCTGCCACTGTGTTCTCTCTGTTTAGGGTCAGTCACAGTGGTCAGGTATTCTGCCACTGTGTTCTCTCTGTTTAGGGCCAGTCACAGTGGTCAGTATTCTGCCACTGTGTTCTCTCTGTTTAGGGTCCAGTCACAGTGGTCAGGTATTCTGCCACTGTGTTCTCTCTGTTTAGGGTCAGTCACAGTGGTCAGGTATTCTGCCACTGTGTTCTCTCTGTTTAGGGTCAGTCCACAGTGGTCAGGTATTCTGCCACTGTGTTCTCTCTGTTTAGGGTCAGTCACAGTAGTCAGGTATTCTGCCACTGTGTATCTCTCTGTTTAGGGTCAGTCACAGTGTCAGGTATTCTGCCACTGTGTTCTCTCTGTTTAGGGTCCAGTCACAGTGGTCAGGTATTCTGCCACTGTGTTCTCTCTGTTTAGGGTCAGTCACAGTGGTCAGGTATTCTGCCACTGTGTTCTCTCTGTGTAGGGTCCAGTCACAGTGGTCAGGTATTCTGCCACTGTGTACTCTCTGTTTAGGGCCAGTCACAGTGGTCAGGTATTCTGCCACTGTGTTTCTCTCTGTTTAGGGTCAGTCACAGTGGTCAGGTATTCTGCCACTGTGTTCTCTCTGTTTAGGGTCAGTCACAGTGGTCAGGTATTTCTGCACTGTGTTCTCTCTGTTTAGGGCCAGTCACAGTGGTCAGGTATTCTGCCACTGTGTTCTCTCTGTTTAGGGCCAGTCACAGTGGTCAGGTATTCTGCCACTGTGTTCTCTCTGTTTAGGGTCAGTCACAGTAGGTCAGGTATTCTGCCACTGTGTACTCTCTGTTTAGGGTCAGTCACAGTGGTCAGGTATTCTGGCCACTGTGTCTCTCTGTTTAGGGTCAGTCACAGTAGTCAGGTATTCTGCCACTGTGTCTCTCTTGTTTAGGGTCAGTCACAGTGTCAGGTATTCTGCCACTGTGTTCTCTCTGTTTAGGGTCAGTCACAGTAGTCAGGTATTCTGCCACTGTGTTCTCTCTGTTTAGGGTCAGTCACAGTAGTCAGGTATTCTGCCACTGTGTACTCTCTGTTTAGGGTCAGTCACCGTAGTCAGGTATTCTGCCACTGTGTTCTCTCTGTTTAGGGTCAGTCACAGTGGTCAGGTATTCTGCCACTGTGTTCTCTCTGTTTAGGGTCAGTCACAGTGGTCAGGTATTCTGCCACCTGTGTTCTCTCTGTTTAGGGCCAGTCCACAGTGGTCAGGTATTCTGCCACTGTGTTACTCTCTGTTTAGGGCCAGTCACAGTGGTCAGGTATTCTGCCACTGTGTTCTCTCTGTTTAGGGTCAGTCACAGTGGTCAGGTATTCTGCCACTGTGTTCTCTCTGTTTAGGGTCAGTCACAGTGGTCAGGTATTCTGCCACTGTGTTCTCTCTGTTTAGGTCCAGTCACAGTGGTCAGGTATTCTGCCACTGTGTTCTCTCTGTTTAGGGCCAGTCACAGTAGGTCAGGTATTCTGCCACTGTGTTCTCTCTGTTTAGGGTCAGTCCACAGTGGTCAGGTATTCTGCCACTGTGTTCTCTCTGTTTAGGGCCAGTCACAGTGTCAGGTATTCTGCCACTGTGTTCTCTCTGTTTAGGGTCAGTCACAGTGGTCAGGTATTCTGCCACTGTGTTCTCTCTGTTTAAGGGCCAGTCACAGTGGTCAGGTATTCTGCCACTGTGTTCTCTCTGTTTAGGGTCCAGTCACAGTGGTCAGGTATTCTGCCACTGTGTTCTCTCTGTTTAGGGTCAGTCACAGTAGTCAGGTATTCTGCCACTGTGTTCTCTCTGTTTAGGGTCAGTCACAGTGGTCAGGTATTCTGCCACTGTGTTCTCTCTGTTTAGGGTCAGTCACAGTAGTCAGGTATTCTGCCACTGTGTTCTCTCTGTTTAGGGTCAGTCACAGTGGTCAGGTATTCTGCCACTGTGTTCTCTCTGGTTTTAGGGTCAGTCAAGTAGTCAGGTATTGCTGTTCTCTCTGTTTAGGTCAGTCACAGTGTCAGGTATTCTGCCCACTGTGTTCTCTCTGTGTAGGGCCAGTCACAGTGGTCAGGTATTCTGCCACTGTGTACTCTCTGTTTAGGGGTCCAGTCACAGTGTTCAGTATTATTTCGCCACTGTTCTCTCTTGTAGGGTCAGTCACAGTGGTCAGGTATTCTGCCACTGTGTTCTCTCTGTTTAGGGTCAGTCACAGTGGTCAGGTATTCTGCCACTGTGTTCTCTCTGTTTAGGGTCAGTCACAGTAGTCAGGTATTCTGCCACTGTGTTCTCTCGTTTAGGGTCAGTCACGTGGTCAGGTATTCTGCCACTGTTTTCTCTCTGTTTAGGGTCAGTCACAGTAGTCAGGTATTCTGCCACTGTGTACTCTCTGTTTAGGGTCAGTCACAGTGTCAGGTATTCTGCCACTGTGTTCTCTCTGTTAGGGTCAGTCACAGTGGTCAGGTATTCTGCCACTGGTGTACTCTCTGTTAGGGGCAGTCACAGTGGTCAGGTATTCTGCCACTGTGTGACTCTCTGTTTAGGGTCAGTCACAGTGGTCAGGTATTCTGCCACTGTGTCTCTCTGTTTAGGGTCAGTCACAGTGGTCAGGTATTCTGCCACTGTGTTCTCTCTGTTTAGGGTCAGTCACAGTGGTCAGGTATTCTGCCACTGTGTTCTCTCTGTTTAGGGTCAGTCACAGTGGTCAGGTATCTGCACTGTGTACTCTCTGTTTAGGGTCAGTCACAGTGGTCAGGTATTCTGCCACTGTGTTCTCTCTGTTTAGGGTCAGTCACAGTAGTCAGGTATTCTGCCACTGTGTACTCTCTGTTTAGGGTCAGTCACAGTAGGTCAGGTATTCTGCCACTGTGTTCTCTCTGTTTAGGGTCAGTCACAGTAGTCAGGTATTCTGCCACTGTGTACTCTCTGTTTAGGCGTCAGTCACAGTAGTCAGGTATTCTGCCACTGTGTTCTCTCTGTTTAGGGTCAGTCACAGTAGTCAGGTATTCTGCCACTGTGTTCTCTCTGTTTAGGGTCAGTCACAGTGGTCAGGTATTCTGCCACTGTGTTACTCTCTGTTTAGGGTCCAGTCACAGTAGTCAGGTAATTCTGCCACTGTGTATCTCTCTGTTTTAGGGTCAGTCACAGTGGTCAGGTATTCTGCCACTGTGTTCTCTCTCTGTTAGGGCAGTCACAGTGGTCAGGTTTCTGCCACTGTGTTCCTCTCTGTTTAGGGCCAGTCACAGTAGTCAGGTATTCTGCCACTGTGTTACTCTCTGTTTAGGGTCAGTCACAGTAGTCAGGTATTTCATGCCACTGTGTACTCTCTGTTAGGGTCAGTCACAGTAGTCAGGTATTCTGCCACTGTGTACTCTCTGTTTAGGGTCAGTCACAGTAGTCAGGTATTCTGCCACTGTGTTACTCTCTGTTTAGGGCAGTCACAGTGGTCAGGTATTCTGCACTGTGTTACTCTCTGTTTAGGGTCAGTCACAGTGGTCAGGTTATTCTGCACTGTGTACTCTCTGTTTAGGGTCAGTCACAGTGGTCAGGTATTCTGGCACTGTGTACTCTTGTTTAGGGTCAGTCACAGTGGTCAGGTATTCTGCCACTGTGTACTCTCTGTTTAGGGTCAGTCACAGTGTCAGGTATTCTGCCACTGTGTTCTCTCTGTTTAGGGTCAGTCACAGTGGTCAGGTATCTCCCTTGTTCTCTCTGTAGGGTACTGGTCAGGTTTTCTGCCCGTCTCTGTTTAGGTCCAGTCACAGTGGTCAGGTATTCTGCCACTGTGTTCTCTCTGTGTAGGGTCAGTCACAGTGGTCAGGTATTCTGCCACTGTGTACTCTCTGTTTAGGGTCCAGTCACAGTGGTCAGGTATTCTGCCACTGTGTTCTCTCTGTGTAGGGTCAGTCACAGTGGTCAGGTATTCTGCCACTGTGTCTCTCTGTTTAGGGCAGTCACAGTGGTCAGGTATTCTGCCACTGTGTTCTCTCTGTTTAGGGTCAGTCACAGTGGTCAGGTATTCTGCCACTGTGTTCTCTCTGTTTAGGGTCAGTCACAGTAGTCAGGTATTCTGCCACTGTGTTCTCTCTGTTTAGGTCAGTCACAGTGGTCAGGTATTCTGCCACTGTGTTCTCTCTGTTTAGGGTCAGTCACAGTAGTCAGGTATTCTGCCACTGTGTTCTCTCTGTTTAGGGTCAGTCACAGTGGTCAGGTATTCTGCCACTGTGTTCTCTCTGTTAGGGTCAGTCACAGTAGTCAGGTATTCTGCCACTGTTTCTCTCTGTTAGGGTCAGTCACAGTAGTCAGGTATTCTGCCACTGTGTTCTCTCTGTTTAGGTCAGTCACAGTGGTCAGGTATTCTGCCACTGTGTTCTCTCTGTTTAGGGTCCAGTCACAGTGGTCAGGTATTCTGCCACTGTGTTCTCTCTGTTTAGGGCCAGTCACAGTGGTCAGGTATTCTGCCACTGTGTTCTCTCTGTTTAGGGTCAGTCACAGTGGTCAGGTATTCTGCCACTGTGTTCTCTCTGTTTAGGGCCAGTCCACAGTGGTCAGGTATTCTGCCACTGTGTACTCTCTGTTTAGGGCCAGTCACAGTGGTCAGGTATTCTGCCACTGTGTTCTCTCTGTTTAGGGTCAGTCACAGTGGTCAGGTATTCTGCCACTGTGTTCTCTCTGTTTAGGGTCAGTCACAGTGGTCAGGTATTCTGCCACTGTGTTCTCTCTGTTTAGGGTCAGTCACAGTGGTCAGGTATTCTGCCACTGTGTTCTCTCTGTTTAGGGTCAGTCACAGTGGTCAGGTATTCTGCCACTGTGTTCTCTCTGTTTAGGGTCAGTCACAGTGGTCAGGTATTCTGCCACTGTGTTCTCTCTGTTTAGGGTCAGTCACAGTGGTCAGGTATTCTGCCACTGTGTTCTCTCTGTTTAGGGTCAGTCACAGTGGTCAGGTATTCTGCCACTGTGTTCTCTCTGTTTAGGGTCAGTCACAGTGGTCAGGTATTCTGCCACTGTGTTCTCTCTGTTTAGGGTCAGTCACAGTGGTCAGGTATTCTGCCACTGTGTTCTCTCTGTTTAGGGTCAGTCACAGTGGTCAGGTATTCTGCCACTGTGTTCTCTCTGTTTAGGGTCAGTCACAGTGGTCAGGTATTCTGCCACTGTGTTCTCTCTGTTTAGGGTCAGTCACAGTGGTCAGGTATTCTGCCACTGTGTTCTCTCTGTTTAGGGTCAGTCACAGTGGTCAGGTATTCTGCCACTGTGTTCTCTCTGTTTAGGGTCAGTCACAGTGGTCAGGTATTCTGCCACTGTGTTCTCTCTGTTTAGGGTCAGTCACAGTGGTCAGGTATTCTGCCACTGTGTTCTCTCTGTTTAGGGTCAGTCACAGTGGTCAGGTATTCTGCCACTGTGTTCTCTCTGTTTAGGGTCAGTCACAGTGGTCAGGTATTCTGCCACTGTGTTCTCTCTGTTTAGGGTCAGTCACAGTGGTCAGGTATTCTGCCACTGTGTTCTCTCTGTTTAGGGTCAGTCACAGTGGTCAGGTATTCTGCCAC
Organism: Oncorhynchus kisutch; assembly: GCF_002021735.2. Classification (NCBI taxonomy): domain Eukaryota; kingdom Metazoa; phylum Chordata; class Actinopteri; order Salmoniformes; family Salmonidae; genus Oncorhynchus; species Oncorhynchus kisutch. Next base: position 328,903 of record NW_022265758.1, on the reverse strand, counting down.
TGTGTTCTCTCTGTTTAGGGTCAGTCACAGTGGTCAGGTATTCTGCCACTGTGTTCTCTCTGTTTAGGGTCAGTCACAGTGGTCAGGTATTCTGCCACTGTGTTCTCTCTGTTTAGGGTCAGTCACAGTGGTCAGGTATTCTGCCACTGTGTTCTCTCTGTTTAGGGTCAGTCACAGTGGTCAGGTATTTCTGCCACTGTGTTCTCTCTGTTTAGGGTCCGTCACAGTGGTCAGGTATTCTGCCACTGTGGTTCTCTCTGTTTTAGGGTCCAGTCACAGTGGTCAGGTATTCTGGCAACTGTTTCTCTCTGTTTAGGGTCAGTCACAGTGGTCAGGTATTCTGCCACTGTGTTCTGCTACTCCGTTTAGGGTCAGTCACAGTGGTCAGGTAATTCTGCCGCGTGTACTTCTACTGTTTAGGGTCAAGTCACAGTGGTCAGGTATTCTGCCCACTTGGTTCTCTCTGTTCTAGGGTCAGGTCACAGTGGTCAAGGTATTCTGCCACTGTGTTCTCTCTGTTAGGGTCAGTCACAGTGGTCAGGTATTCTGCCCACTTGTGTACTCGTCTGTTTAGGGTCAGTCACAGTGGTCAGGTATTCTGCCACTGTGTACTCTCTGTTTAGGGTCAGTCACAGTGGTCAGGTATTCTGCACTGTGTTACTCTCTGTTTAGGGTCAGTCACAGTGGTCAGGTATTCTGCCACTGTGTTCTCTCTGTTTAGGGTCAGTCACAGTGGTCAGGTATTCTGCCACTGTGTTCTCTCTGTTTAGGGTCAGTCACAGTGGTCAGGTATTCTGCCACTGTGTTCTCTCTGTTTAGGGTCAGTCACAGTGGTCAGGTATTCTGCCACTGTGTTCTCTCTGTTTAGGGTCAGTCACAGTGGTCAGGTATTCTGCCACTGTGTTCTCTCTGTTTAGGGTCAGTCACAGTGGTCAGGTATTCTGCCACTGTGTTCTCTCTGTTTAGGGTCAGTCACAGTGGTCAGGTATTCTGCCACTGTGTTCTCTCTGTTTAGGGTCAGTCACAGTGGTCAGGTATTCTGCCACTGTGTTCTCTCTGTTTAGGGTCAGTCACAGTGGTCAGGTATTCTGCCACTGTGTTCTCTCTGTTTAGGGTCAGTCACAGTGGTCAGGTATTCTGCCACTGTGTTCTCTCTGTTTAGGGTCAGTCACAGTGGTCAGGTATTCTGCCACTGTGTTCTCTCTGTTTAGGGTCAGTCACAGTGGTCAGGTATTCTGCCACTGTGTTCTCTCTGTTTAGGGTCAGTCACAGTGGTCAGGTATTCTGCCACTGTGTTCTCTCTGTTTAGGGTCAGTCACAGTGGTCAGGTATTCTGCCACTGTGTTCTCTCTGTTTAGGGTCAGTCACAGTGGTCAGGTATTCTGCCACTGTGTTCTCTCTGTTTAGGGTCAGTCACAGTGGTCAGGTATTCTGCCACTGTGTTCTCTCTGTTTAGGGTCAGTCACAGTGGTCAGGTATTCTGCCACTGTGTTCTCTCTGTTTAGGGTCAGTCACAGTGGTCAGGTATTCTGCCACTGTGTTCTCTCTGTTTAGGGTCAGTCACAGTGGTCAGGTATTCTGCCACTGTGTTCTCTCTGTTTAGGGTCAGTCACAGTGGTCAGGTATTCTGCCACTGTGTTCTCTCTGTTTAGGGTCAGTCACAGTGGTCAGGTATTCTGCCACTGTGTTCTCTCTGTTTAGGGTCAGTCACAGTGGTCAGGTATTCTGCCACTGTGTTCTCTCTGTTTAGGGTCAGTCACAGTGGTCAGGTATTCTGCCACTGTGTTCTCTCTGTTTAGGGTCAGTCACAGTGGTCAGGTATTCTGCCACTGTGTTCTCTCTGTTTAGGGTCAGTCACAGTGGTCAGGTATTCTGCCACTGTGTTCTCTCTGTTTAGGGTCAGTCACAGTGGTCAGGTATTCTGCCACTGTGTTCTCTCTGTTTAGGGTCAGTCACAGTGGTCAGGTATTCTGCCACTGTGTTCTCTCTGTTTAGGGTCAGTCACAGTGGTCAGGTATTCTGCCACTGTGTTCTCTCTGTTTAGGGTCAGTCACAGTGGTCAGGTATTCTGCCACTGTGTTCTCTCTGTTTAGGGTCAGTCACAGTGGTCAGGTATTCTGCCACTGTGTTCTCTCTGTTTAGGGTCAGTCACAGTGGTCAGGTATTCTGCCACTGTGTTCTCTCTGTTTAGGGTCAGTCACAGTGGTCAGGTATTCTGCCACTGTGTTCTCTCTGTTTAGGGTCAGTCACAGTGGTCAGGTATTCTGCCACTGTGTTCTCTCTGTTTAGGGTCAGTCACAGTGGTCAGGTATTCTGCCACTGTGTTCTCTCTGTTTAGGGTCAGTCACAGTGGTCAGGTATTCTGCCACTGTGTTCTCTCTGTTTAGGGTCAGTCACAGTGGTCAGGTATTCTGCCACTGTGTTCTCTCTGTTTAGGGTCAGTCACAGTGGTCAGGTATTCTGCCACTGTGTTCTCTCTGTTTAGGGTCAGTCACAGTGGTCAGGTATTCTGCCACTGTGTTCTCTCTGTTTAGGGTCAGTCACAGTGGTCAGGTATTCTGCCACTGTGTTCTCTCTGTTTAGGGCCAGTCACAGTGGTCAGGTATTCTGCCACTGTGTTCTCTCTGTTTAGGGTCAGTCACAGTGGTCAGGTATTCTGCCACTGTGTTCTCTTCTGTTTAGGGCCAGTCACATGGTCAGGTTATTCTGCCACTGTGTTCTCTCTGTTTAGGGTCAGTCACAGTGGTCAGGTATTCTGCCACTGTGTTACTCTCTGTTTAGGGTCAGTGCACAGTAGTCAGGTATTCTGCCACTGTGTTCTCTCTGTTTAGGGTCAGTCACAGTAGTCAGGTATTCTGCCACTGTGTTCTCTCTGTTTAGGGTCAGTCACAGTGGTCAGGTATTCTGCCACTCGTGTACTCTCTGTTTAGGGTCAGTCACAGTGGTCAGGTATTCTGCCACTGTGTACTCTCTGTTTAGGGTCAGTCACAGTGGTCAGGTATTCTGCCACTGTGTACTCTCTGTTTAGGGTCAGTCACAGTGGTCAGGTATTCTGCCCCTGTGTACTCTCTGTTAGGGTCAGTCACAGTAGGTCAGGTATTCTGCCCTGTGTACTCTCTGTTTAGGGTCAGTCACAGTAGTCAGGTATTCTGCCACTGTGTACTCTCTGTTTAGGGTCAGTCCACAGTGGTCAGGTATTCTGCCACTGTGTTCCTCTGTTTAGGGTCAGTCACGTGGTCAGGTATTCTGCCACTGTGTACTCTCTGTTTAGGGGTCAGTCACAGTGTCAGGTATTCTGCCACTGTGGTCTCTCTGTTTAGGGTCAGTCACAGTAGTCAGTATTCTGCCACTGTGTTCCTCTGTTTAGGGTCAGTCACAGTAGTCAAGGTATTCTGCCACTGTGTTCTCTCTGTTTAGGGCCAGTCACAGTGGTCAGGTATTCTGCCACTGTGTTCTTCTCTGTTAGGGTCAGTCACAGTAGGTCAGGTATTCTGCCACTGTGTACTCTCTGTTTAGGGTCAGTCACAGTAGTTCAGGTATTCTCCACTGTGTACTCTCTGTTTAGGGTCAGTCACAGTAGTCAGGTATTCTGCCACTGTGTACTCTCTGTTTAGGGTCAGTCACAGTAGTCAGGTATTCTGCCACTGTGTTACTCTCTGTTAGGGTCAGTCACAGTAGGTCAGGTATTCTGCCACTGTGTTCTCTCTGTTTAGGGCCAGTCACAGTGGTCAGGTATTCTGCCACTGTGTACTCTCTGTTTAGGGTCAGTCACAGTAGTCAGGTATTCTGCCACTGTGTTCTCTCTGTTTAGGTCAGTCACAGTAGGTCAGGTATTCTGCCACTGTGTTCTCTCTGTTTAGGGTCCAGTCACAGTGGTCAGGTATTCTGCCACTGTGTTCTCTCTGTTTAGGGTCAGTCCACAGTGGTCAGGGTCTTCTGCCACTGTGTTCTCTCTGTTTGAGGGTCAGTCCACAGTAGGTCAGGTATTCTGCCACTGTGTTCTCTCTGTTTTAGGGTCAGTCACAGTGGTCAGGTATTCTGCACTGTGTTCTCTCTGTTTAGGGCAGTCACAGTGGTCAGGTATTCTGCCACTGTGTACTCTCTGTTAGGGTCCAGTCACAGTGGTCAGGTATTCTTCCATCGTGTTCTCTCTGTTTAGGGTCAGTCACAGTGGTCAGGTATTCTGCCACTGGTGTTCTCTCTGTGTAGGGCCAGTCACAGTGGTCAGGTATATCTGCCACTGTGTAACTCTACTGTTTAGGGTCAGTCACAGTGGTCAGGTATTCTCGCCACTGCGGTTCTCTCTGTTTAGGTAGTCCCCCCAGTACAGTGGTCAGGTATTCTGCCACTGCGTCTCTCTGATTTAGGGCCAAGTCACAGTAGTCAGGGTATTCCTGCCCACCTGTTGTTCTCTCTGTTTAGGGTCAGTCACAGTAGTTCAGGTATTCTGCCACTGTGTACTCTCTGTTTCAGGGTTCAGTCACAGTGGTCCGGTATCTGCCACTGTGTACTCTCTGCTTTAGGGTCAGTCACAGTGGACAGGTATTCTGCCACTGTGTTACTCTCTGTTAGGGTCAGTCACAGTGGTCAGGTATTCTGCCCCTGTGTTTCTCTCTGTTTTAGGGTCAGTCCACCAGTGGTCAGGTAATTCTGCTACATGTGGTTCTCTCTGTTTAGGGCCAGTCACAGTGGTCAGGTATTCTGCCACTGTGTTCTCTCTGTTTAGGGTCAGTCACAGTAGTCAGGTATTCTGCCACTGTGTTCTCTCTGTTTAGGGTCAGTCACAGTAGTCAGGTATTCTGCCACTGTGTTCTCTCTGTTTAGGGTCAGTCACAGTAGTCAGGTATTCTGCCACTGTGTTCTCTCTGTTTAGGGTCAGTCACAGTAGTCAGGTATTCTGCCACTGTGTTCTCTCTGTTTAGGGTCAGTCACAGTGGTCAGGTATTCTGCCACTGTGTTCTCTCTGTTTAGGGCCAGTCACAGTGGTCAGGTATTCTGCCACTGTGTTCTCTCTGTTTAGGGCCAGTCACAGTGGTCAGGTATTCTGCCACTGTGTTCTCTCTGTTTAGGGTCAGTCACAGTGGTCAGGTATTCTGCCACTGTGTTCTCTCTGTTTAGGGCCAGTCACAGTGGTCAGGTATTCTGCCACTGTGTTCTCTCTGTTTAGGGCCAGTCACAGTGGTCAGGTATTCTGCCACTGTGTTCTCTCTGTTTAGGGTCAGTCACAGTGGTCAGGTATTCTGCCACTGTGTTCTCTCTGTTTAGGGCCAGTCACAGTGGTCAGGTATTCTGCCACTGTGTTTCTCTCTGTTTAGGGCCAGTCACAGTGGTCAGGTATTCTGCCACTGTGTTCTCTCTGTTTAGGGTCAGTCACAGTGGTCAGATATTCTGCCACTGTGTTCTCTCTGTTAGGGTCAGTCACAGTAGTCAGGTATTCTGCCACTGTGTTCTCCTCTGTTTAGGGTCAGTCACAGTAGTCAGGTATTCTGCCCACTGTGTTCTCTCTGTTTAGGGTCAGTCACAGTAGTCAGGTATTCTGCCTCTGTGTTCTCTTTGTTTAGGGCCAGTCACAGTGGTCAGGTATTCTGCCACTGTGTTCTCTCTGTTTAGGGTCAGTCACAGTAGTCAGGTATTCTGCCACTGTGTTCTCTCTGTTTAGGGTCAGTCACAGTAGTCAGGTATTCTGCCACTGTGTTCTCTCTGTTTAGGGTCAGTCACAGTAGTCAGGTATTCTGCCACTGTGTTCTCTCTGTTTAGGGTCAGTCACAGTAGTCAGGTATTCTGCCACTGTGTTCTCTCTGTTTAGGGTCAGTCACAGTAGTCAGGTATTCTGCCACTGTGTTCTCTCTGTTTAGGGCCAGTCACAGTGGTCAGGTATTCTGCCACTGTGTTCTCTCTGTTTAGGGCCAGTCACAGTGGTCAGGTATTCTGCCACTGTGTTCTCTCTGTTTAGGGTCAGTCACAGTGGTCAGGTATTCTGCCACTGTGTTCTCTCTGTTTAGGGCCATTCACAGTGGTCAGGTATTCTGCCACTGTGTTCTCTCTGTTTAGGGCCAGTCACAGTGGTCAGGTATTCTGCCACTGTGTTCTCTCTGTTTAGGGCCAGTCACAGTGGTCAGGTATTCTGCCACTGTGTACTCTCTGTTTAGGGTCAGTCACAGTAGTCAGGTATTCTGCCACTGTGTACTCTCTGTTTAGGGTCAGTCACAGTAGTCAGGTATTCTGCCACTGTGTACTCTCTGTTTAGGGTCAGTCACAGTAGTCAGGTATTCTGCCACTGTGTACTCTCTGTTTAGGGTCAGTCACAGTAGTCAGGTATTCTGCCACTGTGTACTCTCTGTTTAGGGTCAGTCACAGTAGTCAGGTATTCTGCCACTGTGTACTCTCTGTTTAGGGTCAGTCACAGTGGTCAGGTATTCTACCACTGTGTACTCTCTGTTTAGGGTCAGTCACAGTAGTCAGGTATTCTGCCACTGTGTACTCTCTGTTTAGGGTCAGTCACAGTGGTCAGGTATTCTGCCACTGTGTTCTCTCTGTGTAGGGCCAGTCACAGTGGTCAGGTATTCTGCCACTGTGTTCTCTCTGTTTAGGGCCAGTCACAGTGGTCAGGTATTCTGCCACTGTGTACTCTCTGTTTAGGGTCAGTCACAGTAGTCAGGTATTCTGCACTGTGTACTCTCTGTTTAGGGTCAGTCACAGTGGTCTGGTATTCTGCCACTGTGTACTCTCTGTTTAGGGTCAGTCACAGTAGTCAGGTATTCTGCCACTGTGTACTCTCTGTTTAGGGTCAGTCACAGTGGTCAGGTATTCTGCCACTGTGTTCTCTCTGTTTAGGGTCAGTCACAGTGGTCAGGTATTCTGCCACTGTGTTCTCTCTGTTTAGGGTCAGTCACAGTGGTCAGGTATTCTGCCACTGTGTTCTCTCTGTGTAGGGCCAGTCACAGTGGACAGGTATTCTGCCACTGTGTACTCTCTGTTTAGGGTCAGTCACAGTGGTCAGGTATTCTACCACTGTGTTCTCTCTGTTTAGGGTCAGTCACAGTGGTCAGGTATTCTGCTGCTGTGTTCTCTCTGTTTAGGGCCAGTCACAGTGGTCAGGTATTCTGCCACTGTGTTCTCTCTGTGTAGGGCCAGTCACAGTGGTCAGGTATTCTGCCACTGTGTACTCTCTGTTTAGGTCCAGTCACAGTGGTCAGGTATTCTGCCACTGTGTTCTCTCTGTGTAGGGCCAGTCACAGTGGTCAGGTATTCTGCCACTGTGTTCTCTCTGTTTAGGGTCAGTCACAGTAGTCAGGTATTCTGCCACTGTGTACTCTCTGTTTAGGGTCAGTCACAGTGGTCAGGTATTCTGCCACTGTGTACTCTCTGTTTAGGGTCAGTCACAGTGGACAGGTATTCTGCCACTGTGTACTCTCTGTTTAGGGTCAGTCACAGTGGTCAGGTATTCTGCCACTGTGTTCTCTCTGTTTAGGGTCAGTCACAGTGGTCAGGTATTCTGCCACTGTGTTCTCTCTGTTTAGGGCCAGTCACAGTGGTCAGGTATTCTGCCACTGTGTTCTCTCTGTTTAGGGTCAGTCACAGTAGTCAGGTATTCTGCCACTCTGTTCTCTCTGTTTAGGGTCAGTCACAGTAGTCAGGTATTCTGCCACTGTGTTCTCTCTGTTTAGGGTCAGTCACAGTAGTCAGGTATTCTGCCACTGTGTTCTCTCTGTTTAGGGTCAGTCACAGTAGTCAGGTATTCTGCCACTGTGTTCTCTCTGTTTAGGGTCAGTCACAGTGGTCAGGTATTCTGCCACTGTGTTCTCTCTGTTTAGGGCCAGTCACAGTGGTCAGGTATTCTGCCACTGTGTTCTCTCTGTTTAGGGCCAGTCACAGTGGTCAGGTATTCTGCCACTGTGTTCTCTCTGTTTAGGGTCAGTCACAGTGGTCAGGTATTCTGCCACTGTGTTCTCTCTGTTTAGGGCCAGTCACAGTGGTCAGGTATTCTGCCACTGTGTTCTCTCTGTTTAGGGCCAGTCACAGTGGTCAGGTATTCTGCCACTGTGTTCTCTCTGTTTAGGGTCAGTCACAGTGGTCAGGTATTCTGCCACTGTGTTCTCTCTGTTTAGGGCCAATCACAGTGGTCAGGTATTCTGCCACTGTGTTCTCTCTGTTTAGGGCCAGTCACAGTGGTCAGGTATTCTGCCACTGTGTTCTCTCTGTTTAGGGCCAGTCACAGTGGTCAGGTATTCTGCCACTGTGTTCTCTCTGTTTAGGGTCAGTCACAGTGGTCAGGTATTCTGCCACTGTGTTCTCTCTGTTTAGGGTCAGTCACAGTAGTCAGGTATTCTGCCACTGTGTTCTCTCTGTTTTAGGGTCAGTCACAGTAGTCAGGTATTCTGCCACTGTGTTCTCTCTGTTTAGGGTCAGTCACAGTAGTCAGGTATTCTGCCACTGTGTTCTCTCTGTTTAGGGCAGTCACAGTGGTCAGGTATTCTGCCACTGTGTTCTCTCTGTTTAGGGTCAGTCACAGTAGTCAGGTATTCTGCCACTGTGTTCTCTCTGTTTAGGGTCAGTCACAGTAGTCAGGTATTCTGCCACTGTGTTCTCTCTGTTTAGGGTCAGTCACAGTAGTCAGGTATTCTGCCACTGTGTTCTCTCTGTTTAGGGTCAGTCACAGTAGTCAGGTATTCTGCCACTGTGTTCTCTCTGTTTAGGGTCAGTCACAGTAGTCAGGTATTCTGCCACTGTGTTCTCTCTGTTTAGGGTCAGTCACAGTAGTCAGGTATTCTGCCACTGTGTTCTCTCTGTTTAGGGTCAGTCACAGTGGTCAGGTATTCTGCCACTGTGTTCTCTCTGTTTAGGGCCAGTCACAGTGGTCAGGTATTCTGCACTGTGTTCTCTCTGTTTAGGGCCAGTCACAGTGGTCAGGTATTCTGCCACTGTGTTCTCTCTGTTTAGGGTCAGTCACAGTGGTCAGGTATTCTGCCACTGTGTTCTCTCTGTTTAGGGCCAGTCACAGTGGTTAGGTATTCTGCCACTGTGTTCTCTCTGTTTAGGGCCAGTCACAGTGGTCAGGTATTCTGCCACTGTGTTCTCTCTGTTTAGGGTCAGTCACAGTGGTCAGGTATTCTGCCACTGTGTTCTCTCTGTTTAGGGCCAGTCACAGTGGTCAGGTATTCTGCCACTGTGTTCTCTCTGTTTAGGGCCAGTCACAGTGGTCAGGTATTCTGCCACTGTGTTCTCTCTGTTTAGGGTCAGTCACAGTGGTCAGGTATTCTGCCACTGTGTTCTCTCTGTTTAGGGTCAGTCACAGTAGTCAGGTATTCTGCCACTGTGTTCTCTCTGTTTAGGGTCAGTCACAGTAGTCAGGTATTCTGCCACTGTGTTCTCTCTGTTTAGGGACAAATATCATTCTAATTTGCTTTGTTTTTTTTGTTAATTCTTTCCAATGTGTCAAGTAATTATTTTTTAGTTTTCTCAGGATTTGGTTGTGTCTAATTGTGTTGCTGTCCTGGGGATCTGTTTCTGTTTGTGAACAGAGCCCCAGGACCAGCTTGATTAGGGGACTCTTCTCCAGGTTAATTTCTCTACAGGTGATGGCTTTGTTGTGGAAGGTTTGTGAATCGCCTCCTTTTAGGTGGTTGTAGAATTTAACGGCCCTTTTCTGGATTTTGATAATTAGTGGGTATCGGCCCTAATTCTGCTCTGCATGCATTTTCTCTCTCTCTCTCTCTCTGCTCTCTCTCTCTCTCTCTCTCTCTCTCTCTCTCTCTCTCTCTCTCTCTCTCTCCTCTCTCTCTCTCTCTCTCTCTCTCTCTCTCTGCATGCAGGGATGCATGCAGGGGATGTGTGTGTTTGTGCATGCACGTTGTGTGTGTGTGTTGCTGGGAGTTAGAGGATGGTGATTGAGCAGAATAAATAAACATTGGGGTGTAGGCCTAATTGTCAAATGTGTTTTCACAGTATACACATGTAAAATGTATATTTGTTAGTTTCCCCACAAAACACAAAGTTTGGTTTTAGAGTGTTTCAGAGTGTTTCATAAGTTTCCGTAAGTCATCTGATATCAATGCTGATGGCTGGATGATGTTTTCCTCTCAGAATATGGTATAATGTTATGAATGCCAAGTAATCATGGAGGTAAACATCAGTTGCTCTGCACAGTTATTAAAAGACGGGATTTCCCTTTATAGCCTGTCCTGACTGTGGGAGGACTGGGGGAGGACAGGGTGTGGTTGAGGACTGGGGGAGAACAGTGTGGTGGAGAGGACTGGGGGAGGACAGGGTGGTGGGGAGGACTGAAGGAGGACAGGGTGGTGGGGAGGACTGAGGGAGGACAGAGGGAGGACAGGGTGTGGTTGAGGACTGGGGGAAGACAGGGTGTGGTTGAGGACTGAGGAAGGACAGGGTGTGGTTGAGGACTGGGGGAAGACAGGGTGTGGTTGAGGACTGAGGGAGGACAGGGTGGTGGGGAGGACTGAGGGAGGACTGGGGGAAGACAGGGTGTGGTTGAGGACTGGGGGAAGACAGGGTGTGGTTGAGGACTGAGGGAGGACAGGGTGGTGGGGAGGACTGAGGGAGGACAGAGGGAGGACAGGGTGTGGTTGAGGACTGGGGGAAGACAGGGTGTGGTTGAGGACTGGGGGAAGACAGGGTGTGGTTGAGGACTGAGGGAGGACAGGGTGGTGGGGAGGACTGAGGGAGGACAGAGGGAGGACAGGGTGTGGTTGAGGACTGGGGGAAGACAGGGTGTGGTTGAGGACTGAGGAAGGACAGGGTGGTGTTGAGGACTGAGGAAGGACAGGGTGTGGTTGAGGACTGAGGGAAGACAGGGTGGTGGGGAGGACTGGGGGAAGACAGGGTGGTGGGGAGGACAGAGGGAGGACAGGGTGTGGTTGAGGACTGGGGGAAGACAGGGTGTGGTTGAGGACTGGGGGAAGACAGGGTGTGGTTGAGGACTGAGGAAGGACAGGGTGGTGTTGAGGACTGGGGGAAGACAGGGTGTGGTTGAGGACTGAGGGAAGACAGGGTGGTGTTGGTGAGAGGAGGATTTAGATGTCTTGGTCTGTGTTTGTGTCCTCAGCTTTGGGCTCTGTTTCGCTCTCTCTCTCCTCAGAGGCCCCCTGTGGGAAAACCAAACAGGAGTCTGCTGTGTCTCCAGGTGGTCAGAGCTGTAGATGACTACCACACACAGAGGTGCTGGCCTCCAGGTGACTACCACACACAGTGGTGCTGGCCTCCAGGTGACTACCACACACAGTGGTGCTGGCCTCCAGGTGACTACCACACACAGAGGTGCTGGCCTCCTGGTGACTACCACACACAGTGGTGCTGGCCTCCAGGTGACTACCACACACAGTGGTGCTGGCCTCCTGGTGACTACCACACACAGTGGTGCTGGCCTCCAGGTGACTACCACACACAGTGGTGCTGGCCTCCAGGTGACTACCACACACAGAGGTGCTGGCCTCCAGGTGACTACCACACACAGTGGTGCTGGCCTCCAGGTGACTGTACCACACACAGTGGTGCTGGCCTCCTGGTGACTACCACACACAGAGGTGCTGGCCTCCAGGTGACTACCACACACAGTGGTGCTGGCCTCCAGGTGACTACCATACACAGTGATGCTGGCCTCCTGGTGACTACCACACACAGTGGTGCTGGCCTCCAGGTGACTACCACACACAGTGGTGCTGGCCTCCTGGTGACTACCACACACAGAGGTGCTGGCCTCCAGGTGACTACCACACACAGAGGTGCTGGCCTCCTGGTGACTATACCACACACAGTGGTGCTGGCCTCCTGGTGACTACCACACACAGTGGTGCTGGCCTCCAGGTGACTACCACACACAGAGGTGCTGGCCTCCAGGTGACTACCACACACAGTGGTGCTGGCCTCCAGGTGACTACCACACACAGAGGTGCTGGCCTCCAGGTGACTACCACACACAGTGGTGCTGGCCTCCAGGTGACTACCACACACAGTGGTGCTGGCCTCCAGGTGACTACCACACACAGAGGTGCTGGCCTCCAGGTGACTATACCACACACAGTGGTGCTGGCCTCCAGGTGACTACCACACACAGTGGTGCTGGCCTCCAGGTGACTACCACACACAGTGGTGCTGGCCTCCAGGTGACTACCACACACAGAGGTGCTGGCCTCCAGGTGACTACCACACACAGTGATGCTGGCCTCCAGGTGACTATACCACACACAGTGGTGCTGGCCTCCTGGTGACTACCACACACAGAGGTGCTGACCTCCAGGTGACTACCACACACAGTGGTGCTGGCCTCCAGGTGACTATACCACACACAGTGGTGCTGGCCTCCTGGTGACTACCACACACAGAGGTGCTGGCCTCCAGGTGACTACCACACACAGTGGTGCTGGCCTCCAGGTGACTACCACACACAGTGGTGCTGGCCTCCTGGTGACTACCACACACAGTGGTGCTGGCCTCCAGGTGACTACCACACACAGTGGTGCTGGCCTCCTGGTGACTACCACACACAGTGGTGCTGGCCTCCAGGTGACTACCACACACAGTGGTGCTGGCCTCCTGGTGACTACCACACACAATGGTGCCGGCCTCCAGGTGACTACCACACACAGTGGTGCTGGCCTCCTGGTGACTACCACACACAGTGGTGCTGGCCTCCAGGTGACTACCACACACAGTGGTGCTGGCCTCCAGGTGACTACCACACACAGTGGTGCTGGCCTCCAGGTGACTACCACACACAGTGGTGCTGGCCTCCTGGTGACTACCACACACAGTGGTGCTGGCCTCCAGGTGACTACCACACACAGTGGTGCTGGCCTCCAGGTGACTAAAACACACAGAGGTGCTGGCCTCCAGGTGACTACCACACACAGTGGTGCTGGCCTCCAGGTGACTATACCACACACAGTGGTGCTGGCCTCCTGGTGACTATACCACACACAGTGGTGCCGTCCCTCCAGGTGACTACCACACACAGTGGTGCTGGCCTCCAGGTGACTACCACACACAGTGGTGCTGGCCTCCTGGTGACTACCACACACAGTGGCGCTGGCCTCCAGGTGACTACCACACACAGTGGTGCTGGCCTCCAGGTGACTACCACACACAGTGGTGCTGGCCTCCAGGTGACTACCACACACAGTGGTGCTGGCATCCAGGTGACTACCACACACAGTGGTGCTGGCCTCCAGGTGACTACCACACACAGTGGTGCTGGCCTCCAGGTGACTATACCACACACAGTGGTGCTGGCCTCCAGGTGACTACCACACACAGTGGTGCTGGCCTCCAGGTGACTACCACACGCAGAGGTGCTGGCCTCCAGGTGACTACCACACACGGTGGTGCTGGCCTCCAGGTGACTATACCACACACAGTGGTGCTGGCCTCCTGGTGACTACCACACACAGAGGTGCTGACCTCCAGGTGACTACCACACACAGTGGTGCTGGCCTCCAGGTGACTATACCACACACAGTGGTGCTGGCCTCCTGGTGACTACCACACACAGAGGTGCTGGCCTCCAGGTGACTACCACACACAGTGGTGCTGGCCTCCAGGTGACTACCACACACAGTGGTGCTGGCCTCCCGGTGACTACCACACACAATGGTGCCGGCCTCCAGGTGACTACCACACACAGTGGTGCTGGCCTCCTGGTGACTACCACACACAGTGGTGCTGGCCTCCAGGTGACTACCACACACAGTGGTGCTGGCCTCCAGGTGACTACCACACACAGAGGTGCTGGCCTCCAGGTGACTACCACACACAGTGGTGCTGGCCTCCAGGTGACTATACCACACACAGTGGTGCTGGCCTCCTGGTGACTACCACACACAGAGGTGCTGGCCTCCAGGTGACTACCACACACAGTGGTGCTGGCCTCCAGGTGACTACCACACAC
>NW_022265758.1:240000-312500 GCF_002021735.2 Oncorhynchus kisutch | reverse complement strand
TAACCAGAAGCCTATGGGCCCTTGTCAAAAGTAGTGCACTAGAAAGGGAAAAGGGTGCTGCTTGGAACACATACATGGCTGTAGGGTTTTATAATTGAGTTGATTTATTCTTTGGTGGGTTGATTTTAACACATGTTTAAAACCCAGCTGCCATGAAGGAGCACTGCACAATGTTTCTTCAGGCTCACAGGAATACAATAGACTCTATGACTCAACTCCTAACTCACTGCAGATATTGTTTTTAGTCACAACCAGTTTCCCCTTCTACCTTGTGTGGAAAGCAGCCAGCCAGCCAGCGCAGTAAGTCAACAGGGGATTCAGTGAGAGACAGTGATATGGTTATGCATGTTTTTTCAAACACAGACACATAGAAACCGTAGTGACACCCACCTATCCATCGTCATGGCTACGTCTGAAATGGTACCCAGTTCCCTACATAGTGCACAACCTTTGACTGAAGCCCGAAAGTAGTGCACTAGCCTATGTAGGGGATGGGTAGCCATTTTGGACACACTCATAGACATTGGAAGTGACCCACCCATCCATCTATCGCCCCCCTGCTCCTCTCCTATCTTTGCTCCTCTCCTCCCATCCAATCCTCTGTGCTCCCTCTCTCCTCCTCCTCTTCTCCTCCTATCCAACCCTCTGCTCTCCCTCCCTCCTCCTCCTCTCCTCTCCTCTCCTCCTATCCAACCCTCTGCTCTCCCTCTCTCCTCCTCCTCTCCTCTTCTCCCATCCAACCCTCTGCTCTCCCTCTCTCCTCCTCTCCTCTCCTCCTATCCAACCCTCTGCTCTCCCTCCCTCCTCTCCTCTCCTCCTATCCAACCCTCTGCTCTCCCTCCCTCCTATCCAACCCTCTGCTCTCCCTCTCTCCTCCTCCTCTCCTCTTCTCCCATCCAACCCTCTGCTCTCCCTCTTTCCTCCTCTCCTCTCCTCCTATCCAACCCTCTGCTCTCCCTCCCTCCTCTCCTCTCCTCCTATCCAACCCTCTGCTCTCCCTCCCTCCTATCCAACCCTCTGCTCTCCCTCTCTCCTCCTCCTCTCCTCTTCTCCCATCCAACCCTCTGCTCTCCCTCTCTCCTCCTCTCCTCTCCTCTCCTCCTATCCAACCCTCTGCTCTCCCTCTCTCCTCCTCTCCTCTCCTCCTATCCAACCCTCTGCTCTCCCTCTCTCCTCCTCCTCTCTTCTCTTCCCATCCAACCCTCTGCTCTCCCTCTCTCCTCCTCTCCTCTCCTCCTATCCAACCCTCTGCTCTCCCTCCCTCCTCTCCTCTCCTCCTATCCAACCCTCTGCTCTCCCTCCCTCCTATCCAACCCTCTGCTCTCCCTCTCTCCTCCTCCTCTCCTCTTCTCCCATCCTATCCTCTGCTCTCCCTCTCTCCTCCTCCTCTCTTCTCTTACCATCCAACCCTCTGCTCTCCCTCTCTCCTCCTCCTCTCCTCTCCCCCATTCAACCCTCTGCTCTCCCTCTCTCTTCTTCCTCTCCTCTCCTCCTATTCAACCCTCTGCTCTCCCTATCTCCTCCTCTCCTCTCCTCCTATCCAACCCTCTGCTCTCCCTCTCTCCTCCTCCTCTCCTCTCCTCCTATCCAATCCTTTGCTCTCCCTCTCTCCTCCTCCTCTCCTCTCCTCCATTTCAACCCTCTGCTCTCCCTCTCTCCTCCTCCTCTCCTCCCATTCAATCCTCTCATCTCCCCCTCTCCTCCTCCTCTCCTCTCCTCTCCTCCTATCCAACCCTCTGCTCTCCCTCTCTCCTCCTCCTCTCCTCTCCTCCCATTCAATACTCTCATCTCCCTCTCTCCTCCTCCTCTCCTCTCCTCTCCTCCCATCCAATCCTCCACTCTTCTACTCTCCTCTCCACCAGTCAGAACAGACAGAACAGAGTCCACATCCTGCCCGGATTCCAGAACTTCCAGAATCATAAATGAGTGGAACCATAGAACCCCTTGGTGATGTCATCTTTCAGAGTTCTATTGAGTCCACTTAACCTCCTACATGAACCTCTTTATTCCTGCCTCTCTGCTGCGCAGAAGACTGTCACTACGTTGTGGGGGTGAAGGGGTGTGGAGGATGGGAGGTTAAAGGGTTATGTAAGGAGAATCTGGTCAGTTCTCTGAGGTCGAGAGTTAGGACAGAAGATTCTTTGAGTTCTGATGTTTAGTTAGATGCAGAAACATAAGGTGTTCATGGTGGGTCTGAGGTGTCAGTATGACAAGGCTCTCATGCATTCTCATGGTCTCATGGATTATGTCCCAAATGGCACCCTATTCCCTTTATAATGCACTATTACCCATAGGGCTCTGGTCAAAAGTAGTGCACTATATAGGGAGTAGGGTGCCATTTGGGAAGAATCCTTGGACAGATTTACCAGCGAGGATGATGCCGGACAACTAAAGAAATATCTCCCGACACCCAAGAGACTAATAGACATGTTATTGTTCATACTATTTCCATTAACAAGTAGGTTTGTCGACGGCTGATGATTTTGTGAGGAGAAAACACTGTGGGAATGGTTGGTGCTTCTGTGTGCCAAAAGACAGTTTACAACCTATGAATTAGTTCCAACTGGGTTCGAACCCAGGGACCTGCGATACTTTGTTAGTCCGTGGAGCTAAACACTTGCTTGGGGAGCTAACGCAAGTCTTCAGGTCTCAGACAAGGTAACTCAACAAGGGTGAATCTCTGTTAGATAGGATGACAGTGGGGAAATAGAGAGAGAGGTTGTGTCAAAGGGCAGTAGGCCGGATGGGAACCTATGACGACTCTGAAGACGAGGCTGTGGCAGGACCGCTAGATCAGCCAGTCCACTTCCTGTCTCTTTCTCAGCTTTAATGACATTCAGTTGTCTTGTCAATCAAACCAATACTGTCATACTATACCAGGCTATTACCATTTATTCCGTGCTGTAATGAAAAGTGCTACCAGTACTGTATAGATCAACAAGCAATGAAGACAGCATGACAGCTATCAGTGTTGTCTTCACGGTTTGAAATAATCAACACTGAGTGTGATTGGCTGAAAAAGGAGTGAAGGAGATAACAACAGCAACAGCAGGAAACAGAGACTAGTGATAAAGGCCTTTCAACCTTGTTTTATTTGGCCATACGGAAAATAGAATAGGGTTGAAAAGAGAGTCGTCGGTAAGATAATCTGTTAATGCTCCTCGTCCTGGAGGGGGGGGGGGGGGAAGAAGGAGGGAGAGAGAGAGGGAGAGAGAGAGAGGCAGAAACAGAGAGAGTGATAGAGAGAGAGTGAGAGAGAGAGAGAGAGAGAGAGAGAAAGAGAGAGACTATGTGTCAACAGTAACCTTGGGAAAATCCTCTGCATTATCATTAACAGCAGACTAGTACATTTCCTCAATGAAAACAATGTACTGAGCAAATGTCAAATTGGCTTTTTACCAAATTACCGTACAACAGACCATGTATTCACCCTGCACACCCTAATTGACAACCAAACAAACCAAAACAAAGGCAAAGTCTTCTCATGCTTTGTTGATTTCAAAAAAGCCTCAATTTGGCATGAGGGTCTGCTATACAAACTGATGGAAAGTGGTGTTGGGGATAAAACATACGACATTATAATATCCATGTACACAAACAACAAGTGTGCGGTTAAAATTGGCAAAAAACACACACATTTCTTCACACAGGGTCGTGGGGTTAGACAGGGATGCAGCTTAAGCCCCACCCTCTTCAACATATATGTCAACGAATTGGCGCGGGCACTAGAAAAGTCTGCAGCACCCGGCCTCCCCCTGCTAGAATCCGAAGTCAAATGTCTACTGTTTGCTGATGATCTGGTGCTTCTGTCACCAACCAAGGAGGGCCTACAGCAGCACCTAGATCTTATGCACAGATTCTGTCAGACCAGGGTCCTGACAGTAAATCTCAGTAAGACCAAAATAATGGTGTTCCAAAAAAGGTCCAGTCACCAGGACCACAAATACAAATTCCATCTAGACACTGTTGCCCTAGAGCACACAAAAAACTATACATACCTTGGCCTAAACATCAGCGCCACAGGTAACTTCCACAAAGCTGTGAACGATCTGAGAGACAAGGCAAGAAGGGCCTTCTATGCCATCAAAAGGAACATAAATTTCAACATACCAATTAGGATTTGGCTAAAAATACTTGAATCAGTCATAGAGCCCATTGCCCTTTATGGTTGTGAGGTCTGGGGTCCGCTCACCAACCAAGACTTCACAAAATGGGACAAACACCAAATTGAGACTCTGCACGCAGAATTCTGCAAACATATCCTCCGTGTACAACGTAGAACACCAAATAATGCATGCAGAGCAGAATTAGGCCGATACCCACTAATTATCAAAATCCAGAAAAGAGCTGTTAAATTCTATAACCACCTAAAAGGAAGTGATTCCCAAACCTTCCATAACAAAGCCATCACCTACAGAGAGATGAACCTGGAGAAGAGTCCCCTAAGCAATCTGGTCCTGGGGCTCTGTTCACAAACAAAAACACACCCTACAGAGCCCCAGGACAGCAGCACAATTAGACCCAACCAAATCATGAGAAAACAAAAAGATAATTACTTGACACATTGGAAAGAATTAACAAAAAAACTGAGCAAACTGGAATGCTATTTGGCCCTACACAGAGAGTACACAGCGGCAGAATACCTGACCACTGTGACTGACCCAAAATTAAGGAAAGCTTTGACTATGTACAGACTCAGTGAGCATAGCCTTGCTATTGAGAAAGGCCGCCGTAGGCAGACATGGCTCTCAAGAGAAGACAGGCTATGTGCTCACTGCCCACAAAATGAGGTGGAAACTGAGCTGCACTTCCTAACCTCCTGCCCAATGTATGACCATATTAGAGAGACATATTTCCCTCAGATTACACAGATCCACAAAGAATTTGAAAACAAATCCAATTTTGAAAAACTCCATATCTACTGGGTGAAATTCCAGTGTGCCATCACAGCAGCAAGATTTGTGACCTGTTGCCACGAGAAAAGGGCAACCAGTGAAGAACAAACACCATTGTAAATACAACCCATATTTATGCTTATTTATTTGATCTTGTGTCCTTTAGCCATTTGTACATTGTTAAAACACTGTATATATATAATATGACATTTGTAATGTCTTTATTGTTTTGAAACTTCTGTATGTGTAATGTTTACTGTTAATTTCTGTTGTTTTTAACTTTATATATTCACTTTATATATTATCTACCTCACTTGCTTTGGCAATGTTAACACATGTTTCCCATGCCAATAAAGCCCTTGAATTGAATTGAATTGAATTGAGAGAGAGAGAGAGAGAGAGAGAGAGAGAGAGAGAGAGAGAGAGAGAGAGAGAGACAGAGAGAGATAGAGACAGAGAGAGTGAGAGAGAGAGACAGAGAGAGATAGAGACAGAGAGAGTGAGAGAGAGAGATAGAGACAGAGACAGAGACAGAGAGATAGAGCGAGTGAGAGAGAGAGAGATGACCAGAGGAGACAGAAACAGAGAGAGTGATAGAGAACCAGAAAGAGACAGAGACCCCCACTGCTGCTGCACAGTGGCCTGTCCCATTGGTCCTCCTGGTGGGAGTTTTCCTCCTTCTCAGTCTCACCATGAAACTTCTGCTGAGTAAGAAACATTTATTTCAGCCACAGAGTCACGTAGAGACACACAGGGCCTGAAGAGCATCCTGGGAGTAATAGTGTAGGTAGTGGCTCAGCAACCTCATCCTCTAGAAAACCTTTGATCATGTGGTTTTACACACTTTATTCTGCAGACCAGTCATAGTCCACAGACCCCTGCTGAGGCTCAGACCACTGACAGCCTATTCATCTACAGTCCCTATGCTCACTGAGTAATCAGCTTAATGCTCTTAGTAACAGCTGCTATTTCCCAATGGACCGGAAGGTTATTACAAGGTGATCCGTCTTATTCTATACCAACTACTTGTTTACAATATTATGGGATTTCAATAAATGACTTCATCATGAGTGTTACATTCAGCTTTTATTCTTTTCATGATTCCAAATTGGTTTTATGCTCTTTACTTGTTGATTCGTTCCACTCAATGTTGTTCTCACGTGCAGGTTGCAGAGGAGGTTGCAGATGCCAGTGCACATGTCAACATACCGAAGCTCTTTCTAGGAATGACATCTGCACCGTTGAGAATGTTGAGGATGTTCCGCCCACTGGTTCTGGACTCCAGCCCATATTCTAACATTCTGATCCATGGTTCTAATGTTCTAGTGACCATAGAGAGGAATAGTTGGACAGTACCATAGAGACAGTACCCTAGTACCATAGAATTAGGAATTAGAATAGTAGTACGGACATGAAAGGACTGATGCCGGTAGAAAAGGGAAGCCATTTTGGTCAGGGAGTTGGTCAGTGCTGTGATAAGATATCGTGGAAAACAATGAATTCATAGATGATCTGAATAGTATGTTTAATGGCTAACTAGCCTGCCAGTTTAAGTGGAATGATTCAAATGAACTGCCAATACACCAACATTCCATACAAACAATGTATTCAATTCACAGCCCAGACTGGTCTCATAGACTATACGTAACATAGTAAATGTAAATATGCCAACACTCACATTAGTATGATATATTACGTTTGGTTCATAAGATAGCAGGTTACTTAAGGCAGAAATGAAAGGAGAGCTGTAGGGTGGTATTGGACATCTGAACCTTGATGTGCTTTAAAATGGTTGAAAGTGCAGCGATTTACACATGTAGATAACAACATACTGCTACCTGTGTTTTTGAGTGGGTGAATAAAGGTTCAAATCTCATTGATCAACTTTTCAACCAAATATTATCCAAATATCTACGTTGAAATGACGCAGTGTGCCCAGTGGGATGCCTCTAACGTCATTCAGACTGGTTTGGATTTCTCCCTGAGCAATATGGCTGCCATTATCATACCATTCTAGAACACTGAGGGTTGATGACATAATAATTGAAAGGGATCTCTATACGGACAGCCAATAGGTTCCATATGAACATGGAGCCATACTTATAATGGCTTTGGGTATGTTGGCTCTAAAAGCACTGCGTTGGCATGTAATGTATGCCTGTGTCTATGCGTGACAACCTTACAAATGACATCCTCGATTTCATTCTGGAGATTCATTCCAGTTCTATTACTGGAAATCACCATGATAGAGAACAGCTCAACTCATGCAATATGCTTCATAGCAAAGTGCAGAAGATCAGTCATTTTAGGAACTGGGGGGGGGGGTGAGGAACAACAACAACAAAACTACAAAGGTTGTCATTGCTAATAGAAATGTGTTCTGATATGACTTGGCTGTTTAAATGAAGACCACATGTAGACGCTACCGTATGAATGTCAGGTAATATATCCTACCTGCAGAGGTTAGAGGCTGAATGTCAGGTAATATAGCCTACCTGCAGAGGTTAGAGGCTGAATGTCAGGTAATATAGCCTACCTGCAGAGGTTAGAGGCTGAATGTCAGGTAATATAGCCTACCTGCAGAGGTTAGAGGCTGAATGTCAGGTAATATAGCCTACCTGCAGAGGTTAGAGGCTGAATGTCAGGTAATATATCCTACCTGCAGGGGTTAGAGGCTGAATGTCAGGTAATATATCCTACCTGCAGCGGGTAGAGACTGAATGTCAGGTAATATATCCTACCTGCAGAGGTTAGAGGCTGAATGTCAGGTAATATATCCTACCTGCAGAGGTTAGAGGCTGAATGTCAGGTAATATATCCTACCTGTGGAGGCTAGAGTCTGAATGTCAGGTAATATATCCTACCTGCAGCGGGTAGAGACTGAATGTCAGGTAATATATCCTACCTGTGGAGGGTAGAGGCTGAATGTCAGGTAATATATCCTACCTGTGGAGGGTAGAGGCTGAATGTCAGGTAATATATCCTACCTGTAGAGGTTAGAGGCTGAATGTCAGGTAATATATCCTACCTCTGGAGGGTAGAGGCTGAATGTCAGGTAATATAGCCTACCTGCAGAGATTAGAGGCTGAATCTCAGGTAATAGAGCCTACCTGTGGAGGGTAGAGGCTGAATGTCAGGTAATATATCCTACCTGTGGAGGGTGGAGACTGAATGTCAGGTAATATATCCTACCTGTGGAGGGTAGAGGCTGAATGTCAGGTAATATATCCTACCTGTGGAGGGTAGAGGCTGAATGTCAGGTAATATATCCTACCTGCTGAGGTTAGAGGCTGAATGTCAGGTAATATATCCTACCTGTGGAGGGTAGAGGCTGAATGTCAGGTAATATATCCTACCTGTGGAGGGTAGAGGCTGAATGTCAGGTAATATATCCTACCTGTAGAGGTTAGAGGCTGAATGTCAGGTAATATATCCTACCTCTGGAGGGTAGAGGCTGAATGTCAGGTAATATAGCCTACCTGCAGAGATTAGAGGCTGAATCTCAGGTAATAGAGCCTACCTGTGGAGGGTAGAGGCTGAATGTCAGGTAATATATCCTACCTGTGGAGGGTGGAGACTGAATGTCAGGTAATATATCCTACCTGTGGAGGGTAGAGGCTGAATGTCAGGTAATATATCCTACCTGTGGAGGGTGGAGGCAGAATGTCAGGTAATATATCCTACCTGTGGAGGGTAGAGGCTGAATGTCAGGTAATATATCCTACCTGTGGAGGGTAGAGGCTGAATGTCAGGTAATATATCCTACCTGTGGAGGGTGGAGACTGAATGTCAGGTAATATATCCTACCTGTGGAGGGTGGAGACTGAATGTCAGGTAATATATCCTACCTGTGGAGGGTAGAGGCTGAATGTCAGGTAATATATCCTACCTGTGGAGGGTAGAGGCTGAATGTCAGGTAATATATCCTACCTGTAGAGGTTAGAGGCTGAATGTCAGGTAATATATCCTACCTGTGGAGGGTGGAGACTGAATGTCAGGTAATATATCCTACCTGTGGAGGGTAGAGGCTGAATGTCAGGTAATATATCCTACCTGTGGAGGGTAGAGGCTGAATGTCAGGTAATATATCCTACCTGTGGAGGGTGGAGACTGAATGTCAGGTAATATATCCTACCTGTGGAGGGTGGAGACTGAATCCAGGTAATATATCCTACCTGTGGAGGGTGGAGACTGAATGTCAGGTAATATATCCTACCTGTGGAGGGTGGAGACTGAATGTCAGGTAATATATCCTACCTGTGGAGGGTGGAGACTGAATGTCAGGTAATATATCCTACCTGTGGAGGGTGGAGACTGAATGTCAGGTAATATATCCTACCTGTGGAGGGTGGAGACTGAATCCAGGTAATATATGGAATGGAATAAATGGAACAGAGTCAAACATGCAGTTTATATGATGTGTATGATACCGTTCCATTTCCTCCATTCCAGCCATTACAATGAGCCCGTACCTCCTATAGCTCCTCCCACCAGCCCCCACTGGTCAAGATGTGATCATAGGAGATAAACAACACATTAAAAGTTAATGAAGCAAGTCAAAGTTTGAACACAGCTACTCACAGGTTGATTTGATGAGAGGCCTTGTGTCTCTGCATCTAAAGAGGTCGGGACGTTCCTCTCCTGCGTCTGTTGCCACATCATCCGAGCCTTGTTTCACAGTGTGTTCAGTGGGCCAGGATGTGAACCAGATGATTCTACACATCTCCCCCACTACCTCTCATTCTGCTTACTCAACTCCCCTCTCTCCATGTTAGCCCCTACTATAACAGAGAGAGGGGCAGATGGTTTCTATTTCTCTATAGTGCTCTTTCCATTCTCACTTCTTACTCCCCCCCCCCCCCCCCCCCCCATCGCAACTTGAAACATTGTTGTAAAAAAGACGGGGGCATAGCTTCCACTTCTAACAGCTTGTCAGATCTAGTAACTCAAGTGAGCTCCCTTAGAGTGGCTAAAACTGGTGCCAACTGACGTAGCCTAGTATCCTTCAACCCTTACAACAACAAACTGGTGCCAACTGACGTAGCCTAGTATCCTTCAACCCTTAGAACAACAAACTGGTGCCAACTGACGTAGCCTAGTATCCTTCAACCCTTACAACAACAAACTGGTGCCAACTGACGTAGCCTAGTATCCTTCAACCCTTAGAACAACAAACTGGTGCCAACTGACAGAGCCTAGTATCCTTCAACCCTTACAACAACAAACTGGTGCCAACTGACATAGCCTAGTATCCTTCAACCCTTATAACAACAAACGGGTGCCAACTGACGTAGCCTAGTATCCTTCAACCCTTAGAACAACAAACTGGTGCCAACTGACGTAGCCTAGTATCCTTCAACCCTTAGAACAACAAACTGGTGCCGACTGACGTAGCCTAGTATCCTTCAACCCTTACAACAACAAACTGGTGCCGACTGACGTAGCCTAGTATCCTTCAACCCTTACAACAACAAACTGGTGCCGACTGACGTAGCCTAGTATCCTTCAACCCTTACAACAACAAACTGGTGCCAACTGACGTAGCCTAGTATCCTTCAACCCTTAGAACAACAAACTGGTGCCGACTGACGTAGCCTAGTATCCTTCAACCCTTACAACAACAAAAACACATGTGCAGTTTCACATGTGAAAATGCCTGTTTTCACATGTTGAGCTTCAATTTCACAAGTGAAACCATATTTTCACATGTAATTCAATTTAGAGTTAACATGTGAACACCCTTTTTTTCACATGTAAGGAGAATGACGTGATTTCACCTCACGTGTGATTTATAGTTTCACGTGTGATTTATAGTTTCACGTGTGATTTATAGTCTCACGTGTGACATTTTCAGTTTCACTAGTTAAAAACTGTCACGTGAACAACACAAGGTATACATGTCTCATGAGCTTAGTTCTACTGCCATAGGGGAGAGTGGGGTACGTTGAGTCATTTTGGGGAATTCAGCATCACTACGTCAAGGGAAATATAGTGTTCTCTCGTACAAAGATATCTACATATATTTCAGGATGTTGGGTATCTCTGGAAATGATCAGAATTTATGTAAACATTGCAGTTTTGAAAACATAGTGTTCTCTTAGTACAACTTGATCATAGGGATAGGGTAAGTTGAGCAGCATTGGGGTAAGTGGGTGAAGGTGTCCTGTGGATTTTTGTTTTCACACGAGGGAAAAACACGTGAAATATTAACGTGTGAACCTTGTCTGACTAACGTGTCTGACTAACGTGTCTGACTAACGTGTCTGACTAACGTGTCTGACTAATGTGTCTGACTAACGTGTCTGACTAACGTGTTTGACTAACGTGTCTGACTAACGTGTCTGACTAATGTGTTTGACTAACGTGTCTGACTAACGTGTCTGACTAACGTGTCTGACTAATGTGTCTGACTAACGTGTCTGACTAACGTGTTTGACTAACGTGTCTGACTAACGTGTCTGACTAACGTGTCTGACTAATGTGTTTGACTAACGTGTTTGACTAACGTGTCTGACTAACGTGTCTGACTAACGTGTCTGACTAACGTGTCTGACTAACGTGTTTGACTAACGTGTCTGACTAACGTGTCTGACTAACGTGTCTGACTAACGTGTCTGACTAACGTGTTTGACTAACGTGTCTGACTAACGTGTCTGACTAACGTGTCTGACTAACGTGTCTGACTAACGTGTCTGACTAACGTGTTTGACTAACGTGTCTGACTAACGTGTCTGACTAACGTGTCTGACTAACGTGTTTGACTAACGTGTCTGACTAACGTGTCTGACTAACGTGTCTGACTAACGTGTTTGACTAACGTGTCTGACTAACGTGTCTGACTAACGTGTCTGACTAATGTGTCTGACTAACGTGTCTGACTAACGTGTCTGACTAACGTGTCTGACTAACGTGTTTGACTAACGTGTCTGACTAACGTGTTTGACTCATGAAGAAAAAAAAGAAAAAAATCACGTGAACATTTTCTGTGACTTTGTTCACTGATAAATCACATTCACACGTGTCTGAAAACCACGTTTTTTAAAACATGATTTATAAAAAAATGAATTTCAAGAGAAACTATACTTTCAGTGTCAGGTAATAGGTCAGGTAATATACTTTCTGTGTCAGGTAATAGGTCAGGTAATATACTTTCAGTGTCAGGTAATAGGTCAGGTAATATACTTTCAGTGTCAGGTAATAGGTCAGGTAATATACTTTCAGTGTCAGGTAATAGGTCAGGTAATATACATTCAGTGTCAGGTAATAGGTCAGGTAATATACTTTCAGTGTCAGGTAATAGGTCAGGTAATATACTTTCAGTGTCAGGTAATAGGTCAGGTAATATACTTTCAGTGTCAGGTAATAGGTCAGGTAATATACTTTCAGTGTCAGGTAATAGGTCAGGTAATATACTTTCAGTGTCAGGTAATAGGTCAGGTAATATACTTTCAGTGTCAGGTAATAGGTCAGGTAATATACTTTCAGTGTCAGGTAATAGGTCAGGTAATATACATTCAGTGTCAGGTAATAGGTCAGGTAATATACTTTCAGTGTCCGGTAATAGGTCAGGTAATATACTTTCAGTGTCAGGTAATAGGTCAGGTAATATACTTTCAGTGTCAGGGAATAGGTCAGGTAATATACTTTCAGTGTCAGGTAATAGGTCAGGTAATATACTTTCAGTGTCAGGTAATAGGTCAGGTAATATACTTTCAGTGTCAGGTAATAGGTCAGGTAATATACTTTCAGTGTAGTTATCCTGAAATGCATGACTTAGATGATTTGACATAAGGACGAAGGTCAAAAACACAGTGACTAAAGCAAGTCTGGTGCCAACTTGAACTTACAGTATGTAGTAAATCGAGTAAGAATTTGAATTTAAAAAGGGAACTCAGTGCCAACATAAAGTTAGTATCCGTCAACCTCCATGTTCAGTTAAGTTGCCCGGAAAACACTCCATTTAAGTACAGACGATGACTTGGGAAAAGTTGTAAGTCTATAATTGTATTATTAAAAGAACACCGTCAGAAACACCACAGTGACTCTGCGGAAAGTGTTATGACTTAACAACGGGCTAAAAGCATTGTTTTGTCCATTGTTATGTTTCGTTAGCAACAGTCCAACAAGAAGGTGCTTTCCAAGGTCACTTTCCCATAATACAGTAGTGCTATTGTTGTGTCTGTGCGTGCTTCATGAGATGCCACATTGAATTATTTACTGACTCTTATTTTTTTGTCATTCCCTCCCTTTATCGAGTCTGCATCCCAAATGGCACCCTATTCCCTACATAGGACCCTATGGGCCCTGGTCTAAAGAAGTACACTACAGGGAAGAGTGTGTCATTTGAGACATTTACACTGTAAAGTGGAGGTCCAGACAGTTCATATAATAAACACTGGGTCGGTTTTTGGAGATTTGAAGATATAATCCATTTGAGCGTGACTATGAAGGTAATCTACCTCGAATGTAAGAGGAATCAGATTACCATTAACAGGAACACGCTCCGAGGTTCGGTTGTTTCTGTCTCTCTCTGAGATTTCCTCCATTGATCTGAGAACCGATACCCTCAGACCGCGTCCCAAATGACACCCTGTTTCATATATAGGGGACTACGTAAGGCCTCTGGTCAGAAGTAGTGCACTATGTAGGGAATTGGGTGCCGATTGGGACGCATCCTCTCATTTGGCCACAGACCAGTACTCAGTGGCTGCCTGTGTTTCATATGCTGTTTTATAGACGGTTTCATGACGAGGGCAGAATAGACTTGTCTATCCTCTGACATGAATGTTTACAAAATTTCAGATAGGATTAGTGCTGAGATCATTGAAGGCCATTGTAGTTCTACAGTAAAACAGATCCCATGAGCTCAGAAGAGAAAAGTCCCATGGTTCAACTAAACCCCTTGGAACAAACCATTGTGATAATAAAATGCATTATTCATTCAATCGTAGTACATTCAACAGAGAAAAATCAGGATTGTAACATGTGGAAGTATGAGTTGAGTGCTTTCTCAAATAGAACCATCCTCTCTTTATAGTGCACTGTAAAGGGAATGGGGTGCCATTTAAGACACAACCCCTGTGCCTCTTATCTTTCCACCAGAATGGAAGTGTTTCATCCTGAAGGTGAGACTAGTGATTTACTGTTGATTCTCCCCAGGTCTCCCAGGTCTCCAGACTGATGCTGTTTCATCCTATAGATGAGACTAGTGATTTACTGTTGATTTTCCCCTGGTCTCCCAGGTCTCCAGACTGCTATTGTGTCCTGCTGTGAAGCTACGTAGGAGCTAGCTAGGAGAATACATAGCCTACGTACACCCTCCACAGGATCTGTCTCTGTCTCCTCACCCCTAACAAAATCACCTCTCCTCTGCTGTTACCCTAACTCAGGAGGCCTATGATGAACTGTCTCCTCACCCTAACTCACCCTAACTCACGCTAACTCACCTTAACTCAGGAGGACTATGATGAACTGTCTCCTCACCCCTCCTCACCCCTCCTCACCCTAACTCAGGAGGCCTATGATGAACTGTCTCCTCACCCCTCCTCACCCTAACTCACCTTAACTCAGGAGGCCTATGATGAACTGTCTCCTCACCCCTCCTCACCCTAACTCACCTTAACTCAGGAGGCCTATGATGAACTGTCTCCTCACCCCTCCTCACCCTAACTCACCCTAACTCACCTTAACTCAGGAGGACTATGATGAACTGTCTCCTCACCCCTCCTCACTCCTCCTCACCCCTCCTCACCCCTCCTCACCCTAACTCACCTTAACTCAGGAGGCCTATGATGAACTGTCTCCTCACCCCTCCTCACCCTAACTCACCTTAACTCAGGAGGCCTATGATGAACTGTCTCCTCACCCCTCCTCACCCTAACTCACCCTAACTCACCCTAACTCACCTTAACTCAGGAGGACTATGATGAACTGTCTCCTCACCCCTCCTCACTCCTCCTCACCCCTCCTCACCCCTCCTCACCCTAACTCACCTTAACTCAGGAGGACTATGATGAACTGTCTCCTCACCCCTCCTCACTCCTCCTCACCCCTCCTCACCCCTCCTCCTCCTAACTCACCTTAACTCAGGAGGACTATGATGAACTGTTTCCTCACCCCTCCTCATCCCTCCTCACCCCAACTCACCTTAACTCAGGAGGCCTATGATGAACTGTCTCCTCACCCCTCCTCACTCCTCCTCACCCCTCCTCACCCTAACTCACCTTAACTCAGGAGGCCTATGATGAACTGTCTCCTCACCCCTCCTCAACCAAAGCCAACTACTCCCCCCCCCCCCCAACCTCCTGCGTGTGTGTGTATGTGTGTGTGTCTGCTTGGGTCAGTCAACCCCCGGTCAGACTGGAAGACTCCGTTTGGAGCTAGCTTTCCCTTTTCCCTTCCTTCTTCTCCACCTTCCTCCTCCTCCCTCATCTCTCATCTCTCCTTCTCTTTCCTCCTCCTCCCTCATCTCTCATCTCTCCTTCTCTTTCCTCCTCCTCCCTCATCTCTCATCTCTCCTTCTCTTTCCTCCTCCTCCCTCATCTCTCATCTCTCCTTCTCTTTCCTCCTCCTCCCTCATCTCTCCTTCTCTTTCCTCCTCCTCCCTCATCTCTCATCTCTCCTTCTCTTTCCTCCTCCTCCCTCATCTCTCCTTCTCTTTCCTCCTCCTCCCTCATCTCTCATCTCTCCTTCTCTTTCCTCCTCCTCCCTCATCTCTCCTTCTCTTTCCTCCTCCTCCCTCATCTCTCATCTCTCCTTCTCTTTCCTCCTCCTCCCTCATCTCTCCTTCTCTTTCCTCCTCCTCCCTCATCTCTCCTTCTCTTTCCTCCTCCTCCCTCATCTCTCCTTCTCTTTCCTCCTCCTCCCTCATCTCTCCTTCTCTTTCCTCCTCCTCCCTCATCTCTCATCTCTCCTTCTCTTTCCTCCTCCTCCCTCATCTCTCCTTCTCTTTCCTCCTCTCTCCTCCTCCCTCCTCCTCTCTCCTCCCTCCTCCCTCCTCCTCTTTCCTCCTCCTCCCTCCTCTCTCGTTCTATTTCCTCTTTCCTCCTCCTCCCTCCTCCTCTTTCCTCCCTCCTCTCTCCTCCTCGCTTCTCCTCCTCTTTCCTCCTCCTCCCTCCTCTTTCCTTCCTCCTCCCTCCTCTCTCATTCTCTCTCCTTCTTCTCTTTCCTCCGCTCTCCTCCTCTCTCCTCCTCTTTCCTTCTCTTTCCTCCTCCTCCTCTCTCCTTCTCTTTCCTCCTCCTCACTTCTCTCTCCTTCTCTTTCCTCCTCCTCCCTCCTCCTCCTCTCTCCTCCTTTCTCCTCCTCCTCCCTCCTCTCTCCTCCTCTCTCCTCCTCTCTCCTTCTCTTTGCGTCTCTTTCCTCCTCTGCCTCTCATAACAATAACGAGGCCATATACAGGGGGTACCGGTGCCTAGTTGAGATGTGGGGGTACAGGTTAGTCAAGGTAATTTGTACATGTAGGTAGGGGTAAAGTGACTATGTATAGATAATAAACAGAGAGTAGCAGCAGTGTACATGTAGGTAGGGGTAAAGTGACTATGTATAGATAATAAACAGAGAGTAGCAGCAGTGTACATGTAGGTAGGGGTAAAGTGACTATGTATAGATAATAAACAGAGAGTACATGTAGGTAGGGGTAAAGTGACTATGTATAGATAATAAACAGAGAGTACATGTAGGTAGGGGTAAAGTGACTATGTATAGATAATAAACAGAGAGTACATGTAGGTAGGGGTAAAGTGACTATGTATAGATAATAAACAGAGAGTACATGTAGGTAGGGGTAAAGTGACTATGTATAGATAATAAACAGAGAGTACATGTAGGTAGGGGTAAAGTGACTATGTATAGATAATAAACAGAGAGTAGCAGCAGTGTACATGTAGGTAGGGGTAAAGTGACTATGCATAGATAATAAACAGAGAGTACATGTAGGTAGGGGTAAAGTGACTATGTATAGATAATAAACAGAGAGTACATGTAGGTAGGGGGTAAAGTGACTATGTATAGATAATAAACAGCGAGTACATGTAGGTAGGGGGTAAAGTGACTATGTATAGATAATAAACAGCGAGTACATGTAGGTAGGGGGTAAAGTGACTATGTATAGATAATAAACAGCGAGTAGCAGCAGTGTACATGTAGGTAGGGGTGAAGTGACTATGTATAGATAATAAACAGCGAGTAGCAGCAGTGTACATGTAGGTAGGGGTGAAGTGACTATGTATAGATAATAAACAGAGAGTACATGTAGGTAGGGGTGAAGTGACTATGTATAGATAATAAACAGCGAGTACATGTAGGTAGGGGTGAAGTGACTATGTATAGATAATAAACAGAGAGTACATGTAGGTAGGGGTGAAGTGACTATGTATAGATAATAAACAGCGAGTACATGTAGGTAGGGGTGAAGTGACTATGTATAGATAATAAACAGAGAGTACATGTAGGTAGGGGTGAAGTGACTATGTATAGATAATAAACAGAGAGTAGCAGCAGTGTACATGTAGGTAGGGGTAAAGTGACTATGTATAGATAATAAACAGAGAGTAGCAGCAGTGGACATGTAGGTAGGGGTAAAGTGACTATGTATAGATAATAAACAGAGAGTAGCAGCAGTGTACATGTAGGTAGGGGTGAAGTGACTATGTATAGATAATAAACAGCGAGTACATGTAGGTAGGGGTAAAGTGACTATGTATAGATAATAAACAGAGTGTACATGTAGGTAGGGGTAAAGTGACTATGCATAGATAATAAACAGAGAGTAGCAGCAGTGTACATGTAGGTAGGGGTAAAGTGACTATGTATAGATAATAAACAGAGAGTAGCAGCAGTGTACATGTAGGTAGGGATAAAGTGACTATGTATAGATAATAAACAGAGAGTAGCAGCAGTGGACATGTAGGTAGGGGTAAAGTGACTATGCATAGATAATAAACAGAGAGTAGCAGCAGTGTACATGTAGGTAGGGGTAAAGTGACTATGTATAGATAATAAACAGAGAGTAGCAGCAGTGTACATGTAGGTAGGGATAAAGTGACTATGTATAGATAATAAACAGAGAGTAGCAGCAGTGTACATGTAGGTAGGGGTAAAGTGACTATGCATAGATAATAAACAGAGAGTAGCAGCAGTGTAAAATCAAAGGGGGGTCAATGTAAATAGCCTGGTGGCCATTTGATGAATTGTTCAGCAGTCTTATGCCTTGGGGGTATTTGTATTTAATATGGATTCCCATTAGCTGTTTTTTAAATGTAGTTTTACTGCTGGCATGTGTTACTTGATGTGGAGTAGAGTTCCATGTTGTCGTGGCTCTATGTAGTACTGTGTGCCTCCCATAGTCTGTTCTGGACTTGGGGACTGTGAAGAGACCTCTGGTGGCATGTCGTGTGGGGTATGCATGGGTGACCAGTAGTTCAAACAGACAGCTCGGTGCATTCAACACAAATATTAGTAGTGATGAAATCAACCTTTCTTCTGCCTTGAGCCAGGAGAGATTGACATGCATATCATTAATGTTAGTGCTCTGTGTACATCCAAGGGCCAGCCGTGCTGCGCTGTTCTGAGCCAATTGCAATTTTCCTATCTGTGGCACCCGACCCCACGACTGAACAGTAGTCCAGATGCGACAAAACTAGGGTCTGTAGGACCTGCCTTGTTGACATTTGCAGTATGCCAATCGGTTGAACAGCCAGACCTATTTTCCATCTCTTTTGACTCATCTCTCTCAACGATACAATTGTTCTATTCCTCATCAAACCACGGGGATATAACCATTTTTACAGTCATTTTCTTAATGGGTGCATGCTTATTAGTAACTGGGATAAGCAATTTCATAAATGTGTCTGGTTGCTCTTCATTACACACCATAGATCAACAAATATTCTTCACATCAACAACTTAGGAATCATTACAAAACCTATTGTATGACCTCTTAGACACAATATTAGGCCCCATGACCTCTTAGACACAATATTAGGCCCCATGACCTCTTATACACAATATTAGGCCCCATGACCTCTTATACACAATATTAGGCCCCATGACCTCTTATACACAATATTAGGCCCCATGACCTCTTATACACAATATTAGGCCCCATGACCTCTTATACACAATATTAGGCCCCATGACCTCTTAGACACAATATTAGGCCCCATGACCTCTTATACACAATAGTAGGCCCCATGACCTCTTATACACAATATTAGGCCCCATGACCTCTTATACACAATATTAGGCCCCATGACCTCTTATACACAATATTAGGCCCCATGACCTCTTATACACAATATTAGGCCCCATGACCTCTTATACACAATATTAGGCCCCATGACCTCTTATACACAATATTAGGCCCCATGACCTCTTATACACAATATTAGGCCCCATGACCTCTTATACACAATATTAGGCCCCATGACCTCTTATACACAATATTAGGCCCCATGACCTCTTATACACAATATTAGGCCCCATGACCTCTTATACACAATATTAGGCCCCATGACCTCTTATACACAATATTAGGCCCCATGACCTCTTAGACACAATATTAGGCCCCATGACCTCTTAGACACAATATTAGGCCCCATGACCTCTTAGACACAATATTAGGCCCCATGACCTCTTATACACAATATTAGGCCCCATGACCTCTTAGACACAATATTAGGCCCAGCCTGTCCTCTTAGACACAATATTAGGCCCAGCCTGTCCTCTTAGACACAATATTAGACCCAGCCTGTCCTCTTAGACACAATATTAGGCCCCATGACCTCTTATACACAATATTAGGCCCAGCCTGTCCTCTTATACACAATATTAGGCCCAGCCTGTCCTCTTATACACAATATTAGGCCCCATGACCTCTTATACACAATATTAGGCCCAGCCTGTCCTCTTATACACAATATTAGGCCCAGCCTGTCCTCTTAGACACAATATTAGGCCCAGCCTGTCCTATTAGACACAATATTAGGCCCAGCCTGTCCTCTTAGACACAATATTAGATCCAGCCTGTCCTCTTAGACACAATATTAGGCCCCATGACCTCTTATACACAATATTAGGCCCAGCCTGTCCTCTTATACACAATATTAGGCCCAGCCTGTCCTCTTATACACAATATTAGGCCCCATGACCTCTTATACACAATATTAGGCCCAGCCTGTCCTCTTAGACACAATATTAGGCCCAGCCTGTCCTCTTAGACACAATATTAGGCCCAGCCTTTGGAACATTCCTAGATATGGCTACTGTATTGTGATCACTACATCCGATGGATTTGGATACTGCTTTAAAAATAAACAAAAACTGCAGCATTTGTAGAGTTTTGATCAATACATGTTGATGATTTCATTCCTGTGCTGTTTGTAACTACGCTGGTAGGTTGATTGATAACCTGAACCAGGTTGCAGGCGCTAGTTACAGTTTGAAGCTTTCTCTTGAGGGGGCAGTCTGATGAAAGCCAAGTCAATATTTAAATCACCCCGAATGTATACATCTATATTGATATCACATACATTATCACATACATTATCAAGCATTTCACACATATTATCCAGGTACTGACTGTTAGCTCTTGGGGGTCTACAGCAGCTTCCCACCAGAATGGGCTTTGGGTGAGGCAGATGAACCTGTAGCCATATTACTTCAATGGTATTTAACTATTTATTTTCCAAATTTGAGCAAATTTAAAAACTTAAAAACTGAAACATCACATTTACATAAGTATTTAGACCCTTTACTCAGTACTTTGTTGAAGCATCTTTGGTAGCGATTACAGCCTCGAGTCTTCTTGGGTATGATGCTACAAGCTCGGCACACCTGTATTTTGGGAGTTTCTCCCATTATTCTCTGCAGATCCTAACAAGCTCTGTCAGGTTGGATGGGGAGTGTCGCTGAATACAGTGGGGCAAAAAAGTATTTAGTCAGCCACCAATTGTGCAAGTTCTCCCACTTAAAAAGATGAGAGAGGCCTGTAATTTTCATCATAGGTACACTTCAACTATGACAGACAAAATGAGAGAGAAAAAAATTTATGAATTTATTTGCAAATTACAGAGAGAACTTGTACAATTGGTGGCGGACTAAATACTTTTTTGCCCCACTGTCGCTATTTTCAGTCTCTCCAGAGATGTTCGATCGGGGTCCAGGCTCTTGCTGGGCCACTCAAGGACATTCAGAGACTTGTCCCGAAGCCACTCCAACGTTGTCTTGGCTGTGTGCTTAGGGTCGTTGTTTTCATCAAGGATCTCTCTGTACTTTGCTCCGTTCATCTTTCCGTCGATCCTGACTAGTCTCCCAGTCCCTGCCGCTGAAAAACATCCCCACGGCATGATGCTGACACCACCATGCTTCACCGTAGGGATGGTGCTAGGTTTCCTCCAGACATGACATTTGGCATTCAGGCCAAGAATTGAATCTTGGTTTTATCAGACCAGAGAATCTTGTTTCCCATGGTCTGAGAGTCCTTTAGGTGCCTTTGTTTTGTATTTTTCTCCCAATTTCAATTATAATCTTGTCTCATCGCTGCTCGAGAGGCTAGGGTCGAGTCATGCCTCCTCCGAAACATGACCCGCCAAACCGCGTACCTTAACACCCGCCCGCTCTGTCAGAGTGACCATCGGATTCTTGGTCACTTCCCCGACCAAGGCCCTTCCCCCCCCGATTGCTCAGTTTGGCCCGGGGGCCAGCTCAAGGAAGAGTTTGTGGTTGTTCCAAACTTATTCCATTTAAGAAGGAAGAGGCCACAAAAACCTGTTTTTGCGTCGTCATTATGGGATGTTGTGTGTAGATTGATGAGTAAAAGAAATGTATTCATCTATTTCAGAATGAGGCTGTATCAAAATTTTGAAAACGTCAAGGGGTACTGTACTTTTAGAATGCACTGTATCCGTCCTGTACTTTGTTTCAATCAAAGCACATTCTGCCTCGTGCGCTGTTGAGTTTATGCCACATTATTTTGGGATTATTCAACTAACCATTATAAAATCTCATAAGAAATTAGTTTTTTTGTTGTTTTTGTTGTCTAACATTAAGGTTATACTATCATTGTGATCTTCCAAGACATTGGTTCAGCTTTGATCTAACTTTACTAAACCAGCACCATTGTGGTGCTCCGTGGTGCTCCGTGGTGCTCCGTGGTGCTCCTACAGCACCACAACCCTGCCGTCCGCTGCATCGACTGAGCAATTGAATCATAACCTACTCTTGCTGAAGAAATGAGAGACCATGTGTGACTGTTTTAAGAAAACCTCAATATGCCTCCCGAGTGGCACAGTGATCTAAGGCACCACATGGCAATGCTAGAGGCATCACTACAAACCCGGGTTAGAGCCCAGGCTCTGTCGCAGCCAGCCGCAACCGGAAGACCCATGAGGCAGCGCACAATTGGCCCAGAGTCGTCTAGGTTAGGGGAGGATTTGGGCAGCCGGGATGTCCTTGTCCCTTCGTGCTCTAGCGACTCCTTGTGGCGGGCTGGGTGCATGCACGCTGAATCGTGTCGCCATTTGTATGGTGTTTCCGCATTGGTGCGGCTGGCTTCCGGGTTAAGCAGACAGGTGTTAAGAAGCATGGTTTGGCGGGTCAAGTTTCGGAGGACGCATGACTCGACCTTCGCCTCTCCCGAGCCTTTTCGGGAGTTGCAACGATGAGACAAGATCGTAATTAGATCACAATTGGGTGTCATGAAATTGGGGAGAAAAATAAATACCCTAGTTGATCAGTAAAATCTATGGGAAAGCTCAGAAATCCTCTATGTCCCCTGAATCATAAATCACACCGATCAGTTTGTGCTTCATCACAACGAACATTCACCAGTTCAGATTTATGTTCGCTAAGTGCCATCCCCTTCCTTATACTTTAGAAACATGATTTTCTTGAAATGTCTCTGTGGGACTCGCTGAGTGGGTCCAGACCATTCTGAACCAATTAATGGCAGGGAGGGGTTAGTACAACATCGCTGGCACTACACGACTACAATACTGAACATCTGTTGGCAATAGAGAGTAGAACTCAATAAATAAATCAAAGCCTTCCCCTCGTTCCCTGGGACATCCTTGTCTTTCAGAAGAGGTTTCTATTTGGGTAACGGTGCCAGAGATTAGAGGAAAAACAACTTTTTAATGCAATTTTCATGGAGTACGTCCCAAATGGCACCCTATTGTCTATATAGTACACTCCTTTCTACCTATGGGCCCTGGTCAAAAGAAGTTCACTAGAAATGGAATACGGTGCTCAGCTCAGCTCCTGCTACCTTTAGCATAGTCTCATAGCTAGCTAGCTAGTGGTTGCTAGGTTTGTTTCTGGGGGGTTTGGTACTATATTGGATGGTTGCTAGGTTTGTTTCTGGGGGGTTTGGTACTATATTGGATGGTTGCTAGGTTTGGTTCTGGGGGGTTTGGTACTATATTGGATGGTTGCTAGGTTTGGTTCTGGGGGGTTTGGTACTATAATGGATGGTTGCTAGGTTTTGTTCTGGGGGGTTTGGTACTATATTGGATGGTTGCTAGGTTTGGTTCTGGGGGGGTTGGTACTATATTGGATGGTTGCTAGGTTTGGTTCTGGGGGTTTGGTACTATATTGGATGGTTGCTAGGTTTGGTTCTGGGGGGTTTGGTACTATATTGGATGGTGAAAAGGAAAAAGGTCCTTAACTATAATTGCTTTTATTGTCATTATTCTTTTGGAGAAATGAGTGCATGAACTCCTCAGTTGTCGGTAATTAAGCTGAGTAGATTCCAGGGTTTTAGGTTTCTTCTCCCTTAATAAGTGGCTCAACAACCTCCCTGCAGGCCTCCCTGCATGTGTGTTTGAGTGCCTCCTTGTGTGTGTGTGTGTGTGTGTGTGTGTGTGTGTGTGTGTGTGTGTGTGTGTGTGTGTGTGTGTGTGTGTGTGTGTGTGTGTGTGTGTGTGTGTGTGTGTGTGTGTGTGTGTGTGTGTGTGTGTGTGTGTGTGTGTGTGGTTCTCCTCAGTAGTCTCTACGCACCCTGCTGTAACAGGGGTTACAAGTATCAATGGGCCTGGCCTGTCAGCTGACAATAAGCTGCATTAGCTAGTGGTTGATGTTCAACCCTTATACCCCCTCAGGCCCTCTAAAGTCACCAGTCAGAGAGGGTAGTCTCTCTAAATCCATCATTCAGAGACGGTGGTCTCTCTAAATCCACCAGTCATAGAGGGTAGTCTCTCTAAATCCATCAGTCAGAGAGGGTAGTCTCTCTAAATCCACCAGTCAGAGAGGGTAGTCTCTCTAAATCCACCAGTCAGAGAGGGTAGTCTCTCTAAATACACCAGTCAGAGAGGGTAGTCTCTCTAAATCCACCAGTCAGAGAGGGTAGTCTTTCTAAATCCACCAGTCAGAGAGGGTAGTCTCTCTAAATCCATCATTCAGAGACGGTGGTCTCTCTAAATCCACCAGTCATAGAGGGTAGTCTCTCTAAATCCATCAGTCAGAGAGGGTAGTCTCTCTAAATCCACCAGTCAGAGACGGTGGTCTCTCTAAATCCACCAGTCATAGAGGGTAGTCTCTCTAAATCCATCAGTCAGAGAGGGTAGTCTCTCTAAATCCACCAGTCAGAGAGGGTAGTCTCTCTAAATCCACCAGTCAGAGAGGGTAGTCTCTCTAAATACACCAGTCAGAGAGGGTAGTCTCTCTAAATCCACCAGTCAGAGAGGGTAGTCTTTCTAAATCCACCAGTCAGAGAGGGTAGTCTCTCTAAATCCACCAGTCAGAGAGGGTAGTCTCTCTAAATCCACCAGTCATAGGGGGTAGTCTCTCTAAATCCACCAGTCAGAAAGGGTGGTCTCTCTAAATCCATCAGTCAGAGAGGGTGGTCTCTCTCGATCCACTAGTCAGAGAGGGTGGTCTCTCTGGTGTAGTAACAGACTCCTGACCTGTGTCAAAGGGAAGATTAAGTAGCATGTTAGGCTACTGGTTTCTGTCATTTACTGGCAAGAATACATTGTATCAGCTAATGTGTGTGTGTGTGTGTGTGTGTGTGTGTGTGTGTGTGTGTGTGTGTGTGTGTGTGTGTGTGTGTGTGTGTGTGTGTGTGTGTGTGTGTGTGTGTGTGTGTGTGTGTGTGACCATTAGCCAGATTATGATTTGGGTATCTATTGCAGGCTTTAGACATCGTATTTTTTGAAGCTTGAAGGCCTGTTAGTCAGTTAGAAAAGGTTTTTGTATGTTCTCTCTTTTCAAGACTTTGAGTTCTTCCAAGAGCTTAGCATCAGAAGAACATCAAATCCCATTTGAGCGCTACAGACTTAAACTATGAAAATCCACTCAGTTACTTACAATATTCCGACACGTTGACATAACATTCCATCACGATTTTCGTACTATTATGACCTAAGATTACATCACAAATATTCCAAGGATATATTCATGCATTCTGTAAAGAAACATACATTGAATTGAATTTCGTTGACACAATTTATAAATGCTTTATATAGCCTACATAAAAGGATTTATAAGCACTACATAAATGCTTCACAAATCATCTATAAGCGTATGTCTACTCTATCGATGGTGTAAAGAAAAACATACATAGTGCGTTATGTCACATTTAGCAATTCATCCTACATTGGGAATGGTTATGTCACCCTTTATACACAATTTATAGAGTGTGACATTGGCAGAGGATTTGTGAAGCATTTAATGTAGTGATTATGAGACATTGATGTAGTGGTTATGAGACATTTATGTAGTGATTATGAGACATTTATGTAGTGATTATGAGACATTAATGTATTGATTATGAGACATTTATGTAGTGATTATGAGACATTTATGTAGTGATTATGAGACATTTATGTAGTGATTATGAGACATTTATGTAGTGATTATGAGACATTAATGTAGTGATTATGAGACATTTATGTAGTGATTATGAGACATTTATGTAGTGATTATGAGACATTTATGTAGTGATTATGAGACATTTATGTAGTGATTATGAGACATTTATGTAGTGATTATGAGACATTTATGTAGTGATTATGAGACATTTATGTAGTGATTATGAGACATTTATGTAGTGATTATGAGACATTTATGTAGTGATTATGAGACATTTATGTAGTGATTATGATACATTTATGTAGTGATTATGAGACATTTATGTAGTGATTATGAGACATTAATGTAGTGATTATGAGACATTAATGTAGTGATTATGAGACATTAATGTAGTGATTATGAGACATTAATGTAGTGATTATGAGACATTAATGTAGTGATTATGAGACATTAATGTAGTGATTATGAGACATTTATGTAGTGATTATGAGACATTTATGTAGTGATTATGATACATTTATGTAGTGATTATGAGACATTAATGTAGTGATTATGAGACATTAATGTAGTGATTATGAGACATTTATGTAGTGATTATGAGACATTTATGTAGTGATTATGAGACATTAATGTAGTGATTATGAGACATTTATGTAGTGATTATGAGACATTAATGTAGTGGTTATGAGACATTAATGTAGTGATTATGAGACATTTATGTAGTGATTATGAGACATTTATGTAGTGGTTATGAGACATTAATGTAGTGATTATGAGACATTTATGTAGTGATTATGAGACATTTATGTAGTGATTATAAGACATTTATGTAGTGATTATAAGACATTAATGTAGTGATTATGAGACATTTATGTAGTGATTATGAGACATTTATGTGGTGATTATGAGACATTTATGTAGTGATTATGAGACATTAATGTAGTGATTATGGGACATTTATGTAGTGATTATGAGACATTAATGTAGTGATTATGGGACATTTATGTAGTGATTATGAGACATTTATGTAGTGGTTATGGGACATTTATGTAGTGATTATGAGACATTAATGTAGTGATTATGGGACATTTATGTAGTGATTATGAGACATTAATGTAGTGATTATGGGACATTTATGTAGTGATTATGAGACATTTATGTAGTGATTATGAGACATTTATGTAGTGATTATGAGACATTAATGTAGTGATTATGGGACATTTATGTAGTGATTATGAGACATTTATGTAGTGGTTATGGGACATTTATGTAGTGATTATGAGACATTTATGTAGTGGTTATGGGACATTTATGTAGTGATTATGGGACATTTATGTAGTGATTATGGGACATTTATGTAGTGATTATGGGACATTTATGTAGTGATTATGAGACATTTATGTAGTGATTATGGGACATTTATTTACGCTATATAAAGCCTTTATAAGTCGTATTTTATAATAACCCTTGTCCTTTTTTCAGACTCTCCACAATGTCCCCATGTCTCGCTTAAAAATATGGATGTGTTTTCCACATGTTAATTAACTGTCTGTCTTTCTGTGAAATACAATTCCCACAAGTTCACACAGACCACATCTAACCCGAATCTATCCCAGTTGACAACTTCCTCACCGCCAGCGACTCCTGAGTGACAATGTCCACGTCTATTGAATCAGAACCTGGCTGTGTCGCAAATGGCACCCTATTCCCTAGCTGGTGCACTACTGTTGACCAGTAATGCATTATATAGGGTGCAGGGTGCCATCCGGGACTCGTCCAGGGTCTGATTCAATAAAGAGGGAGGAGAAACAACCAAGATGTGGACATTGTCTCTCAGGAGTCGCTGGCGGTGAAGAAGTTGTCAACTGGGATAGATTCGGGTTAGATGTGGTCTGTGTGAACTTGTGGGAATTGTATTTCACAGAAAGACAGACAGTTAATTAACATGTGGAAAACACATCCATATTTTTAAGCGAGACATGGGGACATTGTGGAGAGTCTGAAAAAAGGACAAGGGTTATTATAAAATACGACTTATAAAGGCTTTATATACCGTACATAAATGTCCCATAATCACTACATAAATGTCCCATAATCACTACATAAATGTCCCATAATCACTACATAAATGTCCCATAATCACTACATAAATGTCTCATAATCACTACATAAATGTCCCATAATCACTACATAAATGTCTCATAATCACTACATAAATGTCTCATAACCACTACATAAATGTCCCATAATCACTACATAAATGTCCCATAATCACTACATAAATGTCCCATAATCACTACATAAATGTCCCATAATCACTACATAAATGTCTTATAATCACTACATTAATGTCTTATAATCACTACATAAATGTCCCATAATCACTACATAAATGTCTCATAATCACTACATAAATGTCTCATAACCACTACATAAATGTCCCATAATCACTACATAAATGTCTCATAATCACTACATAAATGTCTCATAATCACTACATAAATGTCCCATAATCACTACATAAATGTCTCATAATCACTACATAAATGTCTCATAATCACTACATAAATGTCTCATAATCACTACATAAATGTCTCATAATCACTACATAAATGTCTCATAATCACTACATAAATGTCCCATAATCACTACATAAATGTCTCATAATCACTACATAAATGTCTCATAATCACTACATAAATGCTTCACAAATCCCCTGTCAATGTCACACTCTATAAATTCACACTATATACAGGGGGAACCGGTGGGGGGGGTCAATGGCCAGGTCAACAACGGTGGGGGCGGGGTCAATGGCCATTTGATTAATTGTCTTATGGCTTGGGAGTAGAGGCTGTTAAGGAGCCTTTTGGTCCTAGACTTGGCGCTCCAGTACTACTTGCTGTGCGGTAGCAGAGAGAACAGTCTATGACTTGGGTGACTGGAGTCTTTGACCATTTTCAAATCAAATCAAATTGTATTGGTCACATACACATGGCTAGCAGATGTTATTGCGAGTGTAGTGAAATGCTTGTGCTTCTAGTTCAGACAGTGCAGCAATATCTAACACGTAATCTAACAATTCCACAACAACGTCCTAATACACACAAATCTAAGTAAAGGAAGGGAATAAGAATATATACATATAAATATGTGGATGAGCAGGGCCTTCCTCTGACACGGCCTAGTATATAGGTCCTGGATGGCAGGGAGCTTGCCCCTAGTGATGTACTGGGCCTTACGCACTACCCTCTGTAGCACCTTACGGTCAGATGCTGAGCAGTTGCCATACCAGGCGGTGATGCAGCCAGTCAAGATGCTCTCAATGGTGCAGCTGTATAACTTTTTGAGGATCTGGGGACCCATGCCAAATCTTTTCAGTCTCCTGAGGGGGAACAAGTGTTGTTGTGCCCTCTTCACAACTGTCTTGGTGTGTTTGGACAGTGATCGTTCGTTGGTGATCTGGACACCAAGGAACTTAAAACTCTTGACCTGCTCCACTTCAGTCCGTCAATGTTAAAGGGGGCCTGTTCAGCTCTCCTTTTCCTGTAGTCCACGATCAACTCCTTTGTCTTGCTCACATTGAGGGAGCAGTTGTTGTCCTGGCACCACACTGCCAGTTCTCTGTCCTCCTTCCTATAGGCTGTCTCATCATTGTCGGTGATCAGGCCTACCACTGTTGTGTCGTCAGCAAACTTAATGATGATGTTGGAGTCGTGCTTGGCCACGCAGTCGTGGGTGAACAGGGAGTACAGGAGGGGACTGAGCACGCACCTCTGAGGGGCCCCGGTGTTGAGGATCAGCGTGGCAGATGTGTTGTTATCTACCCTCAACACCTGGAGGCGGCCCATCAGGAAGTCCAGGATCCAGTTGCAGAGGGAGGTGTTTAGTCCTAAGGTCCTTAGCTTAGTGATGAGCTTTGTGGGCACTGTGGTGTTGAACGCTGAGCTGTAGTCAATGAACAGCATTCTCACATAGGTGTTCCTTTTGTCCAGGTGTGAAAGGGCAGTGTGGGGTGTGAGGAGTGGGATTGAGATTGTGTCATCTGTGGATCTGTTGGGGCGGTATGTGAATTGGAGTCTAAGGTTTCTGGCATGATGGTATAAAGTACTTTGTGGATACTGATGTCAGTGCTACGGGGCGATGATCATTTAGGCAGGTTACTTCCTCTTTCTTGGGCACAGGGACTATATTGGTCTGGGAGAGGTTGACAATGTCAGGGAAAACACTTGCCAGTTGGTCCTCTATCAGAATTATTGGAAAATCTGAACTCTAGACAAAGAACACTGACCCAAACAATGTTCCTGAATACGTCATAACTCCAAGTAGCACATAAATGCAGCAATAAACTCCATTGACTATAACAAACCCCACGACTATAACAAACTCCACAGACTATAACAAACCCCACGACTATAACAAACCCCACGACTATAACAAACTCCACAGACTATAACAAACCCCACGACTATAACAAACCCCACGACTATAACAAACTCCACAGACTATAACAAACTCCACAGACTATAACAAACTCCACAGACTATAACAAACCCCACGACTATAACAAACTCCACAGACTATAACAAACCCCACGACTATAACAAACCCCACGACTATAACAAACCCCACGACTATAACAAACCCCACGACTATAACAAACCCCACGACTATAACAAACCCCACGACTATAACAAACTCCACAGACTATAACAAACTCCACAGACTATAACAAACCCCACAGACTATAACAAACTCTATTGACTATAACAAACCCCACGACTATAACAAACCCCACGACTATAACAAACTCTATTGACTA
Organism: Oncorhynchus kisutch; assembly: GCF_002021735.2. Taxonomy (NCBI): domain Eukaryota; kingdom Metazoa; phylum Chordata; class Actinopteri; order Salmoniformes; family Salmonidae; genus Oncorhynchus; species Oncorhynchus kisutch. Next base: position 281,980 of record NW_022265758.1, on the reverse strand, counting down.
TAACAAACTCTATTGACTATAACAAACTCCACGACTATAACAAACTCCACAGACTATAACAAACCCCACGACTATAACAAACCCCACGACTATAACAAACTCCACAGACTATAACAAACCCCACGACTATAACAAACTCCACAGACTATAACAAACTCCACAGACTATAACAAACTCCACAGACTATAACAAACCCCACGACTATAACAAACTCCACAGACTATAACAAACTCCACAGACTATAACAAACTCCACAGACTATAACAAACCCCACGACTATAACAAACTCCATTGACTATAACAAACCCCACGACTATAACAAACCCCACGACTATAACAAACCCCACGACTATAACAAACTCTATTGACTATAACAAACTCCACAGACTATAACAAACTCCACAGACTATAACAAACCCCACGACTATAACAAACCCCACGACTATAACAAACCCCACGACTATAACAAACCCCACGACTATAACAAACCCCACAACTATAACAAACTCTATTGACTATAACAAACTCCACAGACTATAACAAACTCCACAGACTATAACAAACTCCACAGACTATAACAAACTCCACCGACTATAACAAACTCCATTGACTATAACAAACTCCACAGACTATAACAAACTCCATTGACTATAACAAACTCCACAGACTATAACAAACTCCACAGACTATAACAAACTCCACAGACTATAACAAACTCCACAGACTATAACAAACTCCACAGACTATAACAAACTCCATTGACTATAACAAACTCCATTGACTATAACAAACTCCATTGACTATAACAAACTCCACAGACTATAACAAACTCCATTGACATGTATAAATCATCAGGTCTTCTCTGATTTATTGTCACGTAAAGATGCCCCCTCCCCAACCACCAACCCCTGAGATATGACGCTGCAAAACATCCATAGGGCGAGTGGGCCCTATGAAATTATAGGCAGTAACACAGTAATTGTTTGGCCAAATTGTTTCAGTGAGTAACAATGTGGTAAAACAGAGTACAGATGTTTAGCAAGTTTCCCTGGTCGACATGCTGATGCCCAGCTGGTGTGTGAGTGTCTGCCCGCACGTCTGCCGGTTTGTCTGCCTCTGTGTGTGTGTGTGAGTGTGAGTGTGAGTGTGTGTTAGTGTGTGTGAGTGTGAGTGTGTGTGTATGTGTGTGTGTGTATTTGTGTGTGTGAGTGTGAGTGTGTGTTAGTGTGTGTGAGTGTGAGTGTGTGTGTATGTGTTAGTGTGTGTGAGTGTGAGTGTGTGTGTATGTGTGTGTGTGTATGTGTGTGTGTGTGAGTGTGAGTGTGTGAGTGTGAGTGTGTGTGTGTGTGTGTGTGTGTGTGTGTGTGTGTGTGTGTGTGTGTGTGTGTGTGTGTGAGTGTGAGAGTGTGAGTGTGTGAGTGTGTGAGTGTGTGAGTGTGAGTGTGAGTGTGTACGTGTGAGTGTGTACGTGTGTGTACGTGAGTGTGTGAGTGTGTGAGTGTGAGTGTGTGTGAGTGTGTATGTGTGTGTGAGTGTGAGTGTGAGTGTGTGAGTGTACGTGTGTGTACGTGTGTGTGTGAGAGTGTGAGTGTGTTAGTGTGTGTGAGTGTGTATGTGTGAGTGTGAGTGAGTGTGAGTGTGTGTGAGTGTGAGTGTGTGTGTATGTGTGTGAGTGTGAGTGTGTGTGTGTGAGTGTGAGTGTGTACATGTGAGTGTGTACGTGTGTGTACGTGTGAGTGTGTGAGTGTGTGAGTGTGAGTGTGTGAGTGTGTGTGTGTGAGTGTGTGTGAGTGTGTATGTGTGTGTGAGTGTGAGTGTGAGTGTGAGTGTGAGTGTGTGAGTGTGTGAGTGTGAGTGTGTGAGTGTGAGTGTGTTAGTGTGTGTGAGTGTGTTAGTGTGTGTGAGTGTGTGTGTGTATGTGTATGTGTTTGAGTGTGAGTGTGAGTGTGAGTGTGTACATGTGTGTACGTGTGTGTACGTGTGTGTGTGTGTGTGTGTGTGTGTGTGTGTACGAGTGTGTACGTGTGAGTGTGTGTGTGTGTGTGTGTGTGTGTGTGTATGTGTGTGAGCATGGCTCTGTTCAGCAGCCTGCTATTCAGTTTGCTCTGGTTCTGTTCAGCACACACACACACAGTCTTTCACACACACACACACACACACACACACACACACACACACACACACACACACACACACACACACACACACACACACACACACACACACACACACACAGAGAGAGAGAGAGAGGTAACGCTGCTGGTGTTCCCCATGACAGCCTGCTGAGTCAATCCAGCAGGGTTTGATTGTGACATGAATCTCAGTGATTCACTAGCCGGTTCTGTTCTGGGTCTGTCCTGACCATCCTTATCATGTGGTCTACACCAACCAACCTACACCAACCCTTCCTGTCTCAAACCTACACCAACCACTCCCTGTCCCAAACCTACATCAACCACTATCCCAAACCTACGCCAACAACTTCCTGTCCCAAACCTACACCATCCACTACCGGGCCCAAATCTACACCAACCACTTCCGGGCCCAAATCTACACCAACCACTTCCTGTCCCAAAACTACACCAATCACCCTGTCACAAACCTACATCAATCAACCCTGTCCCAAAACTACTCCAATCTGTCCTGTCCTAAACCTACACCAACCCTTTCCCAAAACCACACCAATTAACCCTGTCCCAAACCTATACCAATCAACCCTGTCTCAAATCTACACCATGCCATATCCCAAGCCTACACCAGACCATGTCCTAAACCTACAAAACTCCCTGTCCCAAACCTACATAAACCATGTCCCAAACCTATACCAAAACCATATCCCAAACTTTCACCAACCTTGTCCCAAACCTACCCTTATTACACCTGTCCCAAACCTACACCAATGTGTATGTCTGGCCAGAGTGTTAGTGTTGTTGGTGGTCTAATGTTGTGTGTGTCTGGCCAGAGTGATAGTGTTGTTGGTGGTCTAATGTTGTGTGTGTTTGGCCAGAGTGTTAGTGTTGTTGATGGTCTAATGTTGTGTGTGTCTGGCCAGAGTGATAGTGTTGTTGATGGTCTAATGTTGTGTGTGTCTGGCCAGAGTGATAGTGTTGTTGCTCGTCTAATGTTGTGTGTGTCTGGCCAGAGTGGTAGTGTTGTTGGTGGTCTAATGTTGTGTGTGTCTGGCCAGAGTGGTAGTGTTGTTGCTCGTCTAATGTTGTGTGTGTCTGGCCAGAGTGTTAGTGTTGTTGTTGGTCTAATGTTGTGTGTGTCTGGCCAGAGTGGTAGTGTTGTTGCTCGTCTAATGTTGTGTGTGTCTGGCCAGAGTGTTAGTGTTGTTGGTGGTCTAATGTTGTGTGTGTCTGGCCAGAGTGTTAGTGTTGTTGTTGGTCTAATGTTGTGTGTCTGGCCAGAGTGATAGTGTTGTTGGTGGTCTAATGTTGTGTGTGTCTGGCCAGAGTGATAGTGTTGTTGTTGGTCTAATGGTGTGTGTCTGGCCAGAGTGATAGTGTTGTTGGTGGTCTAATGGTGTGTGTCTGGCCAGAGTGATAGTGTTGTTGGTGGTCTAATGTTGTGTGTGTCTGGCCAGAGTGATAGTGTTGTTGTTGGTCTAATGGTGTGTGTCTGGCCAGAGTGATAGTGTTGTTGTTGGTCTAATGGTGTGTGTCTGGCCAGAGTGATAGTGTTGTTGGTGGTCTAATGGTGTGTGTCTGGCCAGAGTGATAGTGTTGTTGCTGGTCTAATGTTGTGTGTGTCTGGCCAGAGTGATAGTGTTGTTGCTGGTCTAATGTTGTGTGTGTCTGGCCAGAGTGTTAGTGTTGTTGGTGGTCTAATGTTGTGTGTGTCTGGCCAGAGTGATAGTGTTGTTGTTGGTCTAATCTTGTGTGTGTCTGGCCAGAGTGTTAGTGTTGTTGGTGGTCTAATGTTGTGTGTGTCTGGCCAGAGTGTTAGTGTTGTTGTTGGTCTAATGTTGTGTGTCTGGCCAGAGTGATAGTGTTGTTGGTGGTCTAATGTTGTGTGTGTCTGGCCAGAGTGGTAGTGTTGTTGCTGGTCTAATGTTGTGTGTGTCTGGCCAGAGTGATAGTGTTGTTGGTGGTCTAATCTTGTGTGTGTCTGGCCAGAGTGTTAGTGTTGTTGGTGGTCTAATGTTGTGTGTGTCTGGCCAGAGTGTTAGTGTTGTTGTTGGTCTAATGTTGTGTGTCTGGCCAGAGTGATAGTGTTGTTGGTGGTCTAATGTTGTGTGTGTCTGGCCAGAGTGGTAGTGTTGTTGCTGGTCTAATGTTGTGTGTGTCTGGCCAGAGTGATAGTGTTGTTGGTGGTCTAATGTTGTGTGTGTCTGGCCAGAGTGTTAGTGTTGTTGCTGGTCTAATGTTGTGTGTGTCTGGCCAGAGTGATAGTGTTGTTGGTGGTCTAATGTTGTGTGTGTCTGGCCAGAGTGATAGTGTTGTTGTTGGTCTAATGGTGTGTGTCTGGCCAGAGTGGTAGTGTTGTTGGTGGTCTAATGTTGTGTGTGTCTGGCCAGAGTGATAGTGTTGTTGTTGGTCTAATGGTGTGTGTCTGGCCAGAGTGATAGTGTTGTTGGTGGTCTAATGTTGTGTGTCTGGCCAGAGTGATAGTGTTGTTGGTGGTCTAATGTTGTGTGTCTGGCCAGAGTGATAGTGTTGTTGGTGGTCTAATGTTGTGTGTCTGGCCAGAGTGGTAGTGTTGTTGGTGGTCTAATGTTGTGTGTCTGGCCAGAGTGGTAGTGTTGTTGGTGGTCTAATGTTGTGTACGACTGTCATCGCCTTGATCAGACATTTGAAAACTGTCCCAGTAAATACAAAAAGCAAGAAAGTCAAGATAAATGTCTGTGATGAAACAATGGACTTATAGTGTAATGAAAGGAATGAGTATTTAAATGTTAGGCTGGCCAAGATTTGGGGTGTAGCTTGAAATTTGGCTTCCTGAGCCACTAACGCCTCCACATTCTGCTGCACACTTTAAAACAAGGAGGTTCCTTCGCAAATGGCACCCTATTCCCTGTATAGTGCACTACTTTTGTCAAAAGTAGTGCACTATGTAGGGGACAGGGTGTCGTTAGAGATGCAACCCAAAAGAGATTTCAAAACCTTCTCATGTCAATGACTCAGGGACTTATTTTGGCTTCAGTTTATTCTGTTTAATTTGGCAACATGGCCATTGTGGGATTTGTAGATAATGGTGTGAGTTCAACAATATGGTTTCCATAACCAAAACTCTTTCACAACCCAGAAAACCAACAGTTTCATTAAACTAGTGAAAACTTTTAGTGCCAAATAGAAAACTCTGCTCAGTCTTCTTTCCCACAGTACATATCCTTGATAGGATAGTAAATATATTATCCTTCTGATAGGATGAGAACATTGTTCTATATCATTGTATTATATCACACTACGCTAAAAGTCAAATGTGTACTCTAATTTGAAGCCTCTCTAAACAAATACACTGCTGAAATTAGAGTGATTTCTGGTTCTACACAGAACCTTTTTGATGGTTATATGATGGCTGTATAATGGCCATATGATGACTATATGATGGGTTTATGATGGCCATATGATGACTATATGATGGCCATATGATGGGTTTATGATGGTTATATGATGAGTTTATGATGGCCATATGATGGGTTTATGATGGTTATATGATGGGTTTATGATGGCCATATGATGGGTTTATGATTGGTTTATAATGGCCATATGATGGGTTTATGATGGCCATATGATGGGTTTATGATGGCCATATGATGCTTATATGGTGGCCATACGATGGGTTTATGATGGTTATATGATGCTTATATGGTGGCCATACGATGGGTTTATGATGGTTATATGATGCTTATATGATGGCCATACGATGACTATATGGGTCACGCCCTGACCATAGAGAGCCCTTGGTTCTCTATGGTGTAGTAGGTCAGGGCGTGACTAGGGGGTGTTCTAGCTCAATATTTCTATGTTGGTGTTTTGTATGGTTCCCAATTAGAGGCGGCTGGTAATCGTTGCCTCTAACTGGGGATCATATTTAGGTAGCCATTTTTCCACCTGTGTTGGTGGGATATTGTTTTGTGTTTGTGCTTGTGCACCACTATTTTCAAGTTTCGTTGTTGGTTTATGGTTTTGTTTTGTAGTTTCACCGAAAAATAAAGATGTGGAACTCTACACACGCTGCGCCTTGGTCCCGTCCTTATTATGAACGTGACAGAATATCCCACCAAGCAAGGACCAAGCAGCGTGTGACGGAGGTAAAGGAGTGACAAGGGGTGGTCGGCGGAGCAGCGGAGAGTGGAGGAGCGGGTCATCAGTCCGGTGCCATCTGTGCCAGCCCCCAGTACTCACCCTGAAGAGCGGGTCATCAGTCCGGTGCCATCTGTGCCAGCCCCCAGTACTCACCCAGAAGAGCGGGTCATCAGTCCGGTGCCATCTGTGCCAGCCCCCAGTACTCACCCAGAAGAGCGGGTCATTAGTCCGGTTCCATCTGTGCCAGCCCCCAGTACTCACCCTGAAGAGCCTGTCATCAGTCTGGTGCCATCTGTGCCAGCCCCCAGTACTCACCCTGAAGAGCCCGAGACCGTCAGGGAGGCGATGGAGAAGTTGGGAGAGAGAGAGATGAGAGAAATGTTATGTAGGTGTGTTTTGCACAGCATCCGACCTGAAGAGCCTGTTAGCAGTCTGGTTAGTCCTGTGCCAGCTCCCCGCACTCGCCCTGAAGTGTGTGTCACCAGTCCGGTGCCACCTGTGCCGGCTCCACGCACCAGGCCTCCAGTGCGCCTCCCCAGTCCCGCTCCTAGGCCGGAGCCTTCCTCTGTGCCGGTGCCCAGTCCAGGCACAGTGTCCAGTCCCACTCCTAGGCCGGAGCCTTCCCCAGTCCAGGCACAGTGTCCAGTCCCACTCCTAGGCCGGAGCCTTCCTCTGCGCCGGTGCCCAGTCCAGGCACAGTGTCCAGTCCCGCTGCTAGGCAGGAGCCTTCCTCTGTGCCGGTGCCCAGTCCAGGCACAGTGTCCAGTCCCGCTCCTAGGCCGGAGCCTTCCTCTGCGCGGTGCCCAGTCCAGGCACGGCATCCAGTCCAGCTCACAGGCCGGATCCTTCCTCTGCGCCGATGCCCAGTCCAGGCAAGGCGTCCAGTCCCACTCCAAGGCCGGAACCTTCCTCTGCGCCGGTGCCCAGTCCAGTCACGGCGTCCAGTCCCACTCCAAGGCCAGAACCTTCCTCTGCACAGGGTGCCCAATCCAGGAACGGCGTCCAACCCAACTCCAGGGCCGGGGCCCTCCTCTGCGCTGGTAATCGTTGCCTCCATTTGGGGATCATGTTTAGGTAGCCATTTCTCCCACCTGTGTTGGTGGGATATGTGTTTTGTGTATGTGCATGTGGCACCACTACTTTCACGTCTCGTTGTTGGTTTATTGTTTTGAAGTTTCACTTAATTAAAAGATGTGTAACTCAACACACGCTGAGCCTTGGTCCGTCTCTTATCACGAACGTGACAATTCTACTTTTCTAATATTTGTCAATGAAGATTGCATTGCTGTGTGCTCTATGTCTGTGTCTGAAATAGCCAAACTACCATACCCAGTTCAAAGGCACCTACTACCATACCCTGTTCAAAGGCACCTACTACCATACCCTGTTCAAAGGCACCTACTACCATACCCTGTTCAAAGGCACCTACTACCATACCCTGTTCAAAGGCACCTACTACCATACCCTGTTCAAAGGCACCTACTACCATACCCTGTTCAAAGGCGCCTAATACCATACCCTGTTCAAAGGCACCTACTACCATACCCTGTTCAAAGGCACCTACTACCATACCCTGTTCAAAGGCGCGTACAACTTTTGTCAGAATAATACACACGCATGTCACAATGCCTCTTTTTTAATCATCTACGCCTGTCCAAAAATGTGGACACAATCAGAATGTGGACACAATCAGAATGTGGACACAATCAGAATGTGGACACAATCAGAATGTGGACACAATCAGAATGTGGACAAGATCAGGACAACGAACGCATGTCAGAACAAGGTATAAACAAGGACTAGGGGGAGAGAAAGAGAGAAAGAGAATAAGAGAGAAAGAAAGTAAAAATGTGAGCGAGTACGAACACGCGAGAGAGAGAGACCAGGGTGTATCTCTTCACTGTATCTCTTCACTTCACTGTCTACACTGCAATACAATGAACCCTATGATACTACAGAGTCTGGCAGGGGTGTTGCAGTGCTGGATGCCATGTCAGAAGCCTTTACATGGTGCTCTAACTATTACCCCAGGCTCTGACGGGTTAACTTTACATGGTGCTCTAACTATTACCCCAGGCTCTGACGGGTTAACTTTACATGGTGCTCTAACTATTACCCCAGGCTCTGACGGGTTAACTTTACATGGTGCTCTAACTATTACCCCAGGCTCTGACGGGTTAACTTTACATGGTGCTCTAACTATTACCCCAGGCTCTGACGGGTTAACTTTACATGGTGCTCTAACTATTACCCCAGGCTCTGACGGGTTAACTTTACATGGTGCTCTAACTATTACCCCAGGCTCTGACGGGTTAGCTTTACATGGTGCTCTATCTAGTACCCCAGGCTCTGACGGGTTAACTTTACATGGTGCTCTATCTAGTACCCCAGGCTCTGACGGGTTAACTTTACATGGTGCTCTAACTATTACCCCAGGCTCTGACGGGTTAGCTTTACATGGTGCTCTAACTATTACCCCAGGCTCTGACGGGTTAACTTTACATGGTGCTCTAACTATTACCCCAGGCTCTGACGGGTTAACTACATGGTGCTCTATCTATTACCCCAGGCTCTGACGGGTTAACTTTACATGGTGCTCTAACTATTACCCCAGGCTCTGACAGGTTAACTTTACATGGTGCTCTAACTATTACCCCAGGCTCTGACGGGTTAACTACATGGTGCTCTATCTAGTACCCCAGGCTCTGACAGGTTAACTTTACATTAGACGGGCCAATAGCACTCACTACAGGAACTCAGGCCAGTTGCACTCACTACAGGAACTCAGGCTAGTAGCACTCACTACAGGAACTCAGGCCAGTAGCACAACACACAAACTCAGGGTATGACCATTACCAAACACAATGTATTACTGGGGACCATTACCAAACACAATGTATTACTGGGGACCATTACCAAACACAATGTATTACTGGGGACCATTACCAAACACAATGTATTACTGGGGACCATTACCAAACACAATGTATTACTGGGGACCATTACCAAACACAATGTATTACTGGGGACCATTACCAAACACAATGTATTACTGGGGACCATTACCAAACACAATGTATTACTGGGGTCCATTACCAAACACAATGTATTACTGGGGACCATTACCAAACACAATGTATTACTGGGGACCATTACCAAACACAATGTATTACTGGGGACCATTACCAAACACAATGTATTACTGGGGACCATTACCAAACACAATGTATTACTGGGGACCATTACCAAACACAATGTATTAGTGGGGACCATTACCAAACACAATGTATTACTGGGGACCATTACCAAACACAATGTATTACTGGGGACCATTACCAAACACAATGTATTACTGGGGACCATTACCAAACACAATTGAATTGAATAACAAATATCAGAAGGCAAAGGAAGTAACATTGAAATAATATTCCTCAACAATATTTCCCAGAACTACCTCATCCTGTGATGTGTCGTTTTTCACAAACACAAACTGCATGAACGACGTTTCTAGTGGTCCATCAGTTCAGCCTCTCGCTCTGAGGATAATTAAGGACACGTTATGTCTCTGGCCGTCAAAGGCAGTGAGCGACACACACACACACACGCACACACAAATACACACAAACACACACACACACTCTCTCTTTCTCTCTCTCAAACACACATACATGCAGTAATGCACAAACGCACACACACACTCCCTCTCTCTCTCTCTCTCTCTCTCTCACACACACACACACACACACACTGTCACACACACGGACGCACACACACACACACGTATGCACACATGCATATGCACACACAGTGAAATATGCTCCTGGCACTGATGGCCAGATACAGTAATGAAGAAGAGAAGACGAGCCAACAACAACATCAGACCATAGAGCTAGCAGCTATAGGGTAGACACAGTAATGAATGAAGAGAAGATGAGCCAACAGCAACATCAGACCATAGAGCTAGCAGCTATAGGGTAGACACAGTAATGAATGAAGAGAAGATGAGCCAACAGCAACATCAGACCATAGAGCTAGCAGCTATAGGGTAGACACAGTAATGAATGAAGAGAAGATGAGCCAACAGCAACATCAGACCATAGAGCTAGCAGCTATAGGGTAGACACAGTAATGAATGAAGAGAAGACAACAACATCAGACCATAGAGTTAGCAGCTATAGGGTAGACACAGTAATGAATGAAGAGAAGATGAGCCAACAGCAACATCAGACCATAGAGCTAGCAGCTATAGGGTAGACACAGTAATGAATGAAGAGAAGATGAGCCAACAGCAACATCAGACCATAGAGCTAGCAGCTATAGGGTAGACACAGTAATGAATGAAGAGAAGATGAGCCAAAAGCAACATCAGACCATAGAGCTAGCAGCTATAGGGTAGACACAGTAATGAATGAAGAGAAGATGAGCCAACAGCAACATCAGACCATAGAGCTAGCAGCTATAGGGTAGACACAGTAATGAATGAAGAGAAGATGAGCCAACAGCAACATCAGACCATAGAGTTAGCAGCTATAGGGTAGACACAGTAATGAATGAAGAGAAGATGAGCCAACAGCAACATCAGACCATAGAGCTAGCAGCTATAGGGTAGACACAGTAATGAATGAAGAGAAGATGAGCCAACAGCAACATCAGACCATAGAGTTAGCAGCTATAGGGTAGACACAGTAATGAATGAAGAGAAGATGAGCCAACAGCAACATCAGACCATAGAGCTAGCAGCTATAGAGTAGACACAGTAATGAATGAAGAGAAGATGAGCCAACAGCAACATCAGACCATAGAGCTAGCAGCTATAGGGTAGACACAGTAATGAATGAAGAGAAGATGAGCCAACAGCAACATCAGACCATAGAGCTAGCAGCTATAGGGTAGACACAGTAATGAATGAAGAGAAGACGAGCCAACAGCAACATCAGACCATAGTGCATAGAGCTAGCAGTTTTCCCACTATAGTACACTACTGTTGACCAGGGCCCAGAGGCGGTTTCCCTCTATAGTACACTACTGTTGACCAGGGCCCAGAGGCGGTTTCCCTCTATAGTACACTACTGTTGACCAGGGCCCAGAGGCGTTTTCCCTCTATAGTACACTACTGTTGACCAGGGCCCAGAGGTGTTTTCCCTCTATAGTACACTACTGTTGACCAGGGCCCAGAGGCGGTTTCCCTCTATAGTACACTACTGTTGACCAGGGCCCAGAGGCGGTTTCCCTCTATAGTACACTACTGTTGACCAGGGCCCAGAGGCGGTTTCCCTCTATACTACACTACTGTTGACCAGGGCCCAGAGGCGTTTTCCCTCTATAGTACACTACTGTTGACCAGGGCCCAGAGGCGTTTTCCCTCTATAGTACACTACTGTTGACCAGGGCCCAGAGGCGTTTCCCCTCTATAGTACACTACTGTTGACCAGGGCCCAGAGGCGGTTTCCCTCTATAGTACACTACTGTTGACCAGGGCCCAGAGGTGTTTTCCCACTATAGTACACTACTGTTGACCAGGACCCAGAGGCGGTTTCCCTCTATAGTACACTACTGTTGACCAGGGCCCAGAGGTGTTTTCCCACTATAGTACACTACTGTTGACCAGGGCCCAGAGGCGGTTTCCCTCTATAGTACACTACTGTTGACCAGGGCCCAGAGGCGGTTGGTAATAGATTGAAGAAAGAAAGGCAGAACAAATAAACAAAGGGCTGTATCATGGCTGAGCTGTTTGTTTTCAACATGGCATGTGTGTTTATTTCTTCATGATGTTGGAGGATGGAGGAGGGAGATGGAGGAGGAGGGAGATGGAGGAGGAGGGAGAAGGGGGGAGGTGGGAGGGGGAGGGAGAAGGGAGAAGGGAGAAGGGAGAAGGGAGAAGGGGGGAGGTGGGGGGGGGAGGGAGGAGGGAGATGGAGGAGGAGGGAGAAGGGAGAAGGGAGAAGGGGGGAGGTGGGAGGGGGAGGGAGGAGGGAGATGGAGGAGGAGGGAGAAGGGAGAAGGTGGGATGTGGGAGAGGGAGGGAGGAGGGAGATGGAGGAGGAGGGAGAAGGGAGAAGGGGGGAGGTGGGAGGGGGAGGGAGGAGTGAGATGGAGGAGAAGGGAGAAGGGAGAAGGGGGGAGGTGGGAGGGGGAGGGAGGAGGGAGATGGAGGAGGAGGGAGAAGGGAGAAGGGAGAAGGGGGGAGGTGGGAGGGGGAGGGAGGAGGGAGATGGAGGAGGAGGGAGAAGGGAGAAGGGGGGATGTGGGAGGGGGAGGGAGGAGGGAGATGGAGGAGGAGGGAGAAGGGAGAAGGGGGGAGGTGGGAGGGGGAGGGAGGAGGGAGGAGGGATGAGAGGGAGGGTAGAGGAGGATATGGGGCTGCATCATAATGCATTATAACTTTAGGCAGGAACAGTGTTTACCAACTTTTCTTTACCCAACATTTGTGAATGACATAATGGAGAAATCAACTGAGAGCTAGGCCCTGTAAGAGGTGATAGCTTTAATTTACACATTACATTTCCCTAGAGTCATGACAAAACACCTAGGAAATGAACTACAGCACTGATATATAACTGTACACATTACTGTAGTTACCCACTGATATCTATCTGTACACATTACTGTAGTTACCCCACTGATATCTATCTGTACACATTACTGTAGTTACCTACTGATATCTATCTGTACACATTACTGTAGTTACCTACTGATATCTATCTGTACACATTACTGTAGTTACCTACTGATATCTATCTGTACACATTACTGTAGTTACCTACTGATATCTATCTGTACACATTACTGTAGTACCTACTGATATCTATCTGTACACATTACTGTAGTTACCTACTGATATCTATCTGTACACATTACTGTAGTTACCTACTGATATCTATCTGTACACATTACTGTAGTTACCTACTGATATCTATCTGTACACATTACTGTAGTTACCCACTGATATCTATCTGTACACATTACTGTAGTTACCTACTGATATCTATCTGTACACATTACTGTAGTTACCTACTGATATCTATCTGTACACATTACTGTAGTTACCTACTGATATATAACTGTACACATTACTGTAGTTACCTACTGATATCTATCTGTACACATTACTGTAGTCTAGTAGTTACCCACTGATATCTATCTGTACACATTACTGTAGTTACCTACTGATATCTATCTGTACACATTACTGTAGTCTAGTAGTTACCCACTGATATCTATCTGTACACATTACTGTAGTTACCTACTGATATCTATCTGTACACATTACTGTAGTTACCTACTGATATCTATCTGTACACATTACTGTAGTTACCTACTGATATCTATCTTAACACATTACTGTAGTTACCTACTGATATCTATCTGTACACATTACTGTAGTTACCTACTGATATCTATCTGTACACATTACTGTAGTTACCTACTGATATCTATCTGTACACATTACTGTAGTATCAATACCTTGTGGTCTAACATTGTCTTTGTCTCTCTCTCTCTCTCTGTATCTCTCTCGCTCTCTCTCTCTCTTTCACTCTCTCTCACTCTCTCTCTCACTGTCTCTCTCTCACTCTCTCTCACTGTCTCTCTCTCTCTTCACTCTCTCTCACTGTCTCCCTCTCTCTCTCACTGTCTCCCTCTCTCTCTTTCACTCTCTCTCTTTCACTCTCTCTCTCTCTCTCTCTCTCTCTCTCTTTCACTCTCTCTCTCTATCTCTCTCACTGTCTCTCTCTCTCTCTTTCACTCTCTCTCACTGTCTCTCTCTCTCTCTTTCACTCTCTCTCACTGTCTCTCTCTTTCACTCTCTCTCTTTCACTGTCTCTCTCTCTCTTTCACTGTCTCTCTCTCTTTCACTCTCTCTCTTTCACTGTCTCTCTCTCTCTCTTTCACTCTCTCTCTTTCTTTGTCTCTCTCTCACTGTCTCTCACTCTCTCTCTTTCACTCTCTCTCTCTCACTCTCTCTCACTGTCTCTCTCACTCTCACTGTCTCTCTCTCTCTCACTGTCTCTCTCTCTCTCTTTCACTCTCTTTCACTGTCTCTCACTGTCTCTCTCTTTCACTCTCTCTCACTGTCTCTCTCTCTCTCACACACTATCTCTCTCTCACTCTCCTCTCTCTCTCGTTCACTCTCTCTCACTGTCTCTCACTCTCTCTCTCTTTCTCTCCCACACTCTCTCTGCTCTCTGTAGACATTGAGGGAAAATTGTGGTCGTTGATGTGGATTTGTAGCATATCTTCAAGGGGGTTCTGTAACTTCATTTCCATGAGAGCCAGGTTACTGTGTTACTGTAGGCACATAGTTAAAAGAACATTGGACATCAGCATCCATAGTGTTCCACTGTGGTTTTTCCTGGATTGTTTGTTTTGTGACAAAGGTTTGGATTCATCATTCATGAGATTTGGAGATCTGGTGAGCCAGCCCCTGGGGTTACTGGCTGCGGTAACAGTAATAATCAAACTCAACCACATGGTGGTTTATATGGCTCAAACATGTTAATAGAGAATCAGACGTGTGGGTGTGTGAGTGATACAGATGGATGACTGTATAGAATCTAGACATAGCATCCTGTTAGCAGGTATTGAAGTAGCCAGAATGATGCAAACGTGGGAATCCAAAACTTCCGCTCCAGTCAAATTTTCACTTAGTCATTCATTGATGTAAATGAGTGAAAATCCTAAAAGTAAGGATTCCCACAATATGTGAATAGGATTCCTGAACCTTTTGAACACAATACAGTACCCAGTTGCTCCATTCTCCCTGTAGCCTGCAGCTAAAAGGTAAATACCAAAATAAAGGAAACTCCAACATAATGTTGGGCCACCACGATCTGCCAGAACAGCTTCAATGCACTTTGGCATAGATTTTATAAGTGTCTGGAACTTCCTGTGTGTAAGCACCTGCTTTCAATATACTTTGTATCCCCTCATTTACTCAAGTGTTTCCTTTATTTTGGCAGTTACCTGCAGAATGGACAGAGAGGCTTCCCTCGAGTTTCAGCCAGATGGAATATAACGTTGTGGATAAAGTTCGGAAAGACACAATTTCATGTGTACAACATCTAAAGACCTGCATTGATGGGGTAGGTAGCCTAGTGGTTAGAGTGTAGGGACGGCAGGTAGCCTAGTGGTTAGAGTGTAGGGGCGGCAGGTAGCCTAGTGGTTAGAGTGTAGGGACGGCAGGTAGACTAGTGGTTAGAGTGGAGGGACGGCAGGTAGACTAGTGGTTAGAGTGTAAGGGCGGCAGGTAGACTAGTGGTTAGAGTGTAGGGACGGCAGGTAGCCTAGTGGTTAGAGTGGAGGGACGGCAGGTAGCCTAGTGGTTAGAGTGTAGGGGCGGCAGGTAGACTAGTGGTTAGAGTGTGGGACGGCAGGTAGCCTAGTGGTTCGAGTGTAGGGACAGCAGGTAGCCTAGTGGTTACAGTGTAGGATGGCAGGTAGCCTAGTGGTTAGAGTGTAGGGACGGCAGGTAGCCAGGTGGTTAGAGTGTAGGGATGGCAGGTAGTCTAGTGGTTAGAGTGTAGGGGCAGCAGGTAGCCTAGTGGTTAGAGTGTAGGGACGGCAGGTAGTCTAGTGGTTAGAGTGTAGGGACGGCAGGTAGACTAGTGGTTAGAGTGTAGGGGCGGCAGGTAGAATAGTGGTTAGAGTGTAGGTGCGGCAGGTAGCCTAGTGGTTAGAGTGTAGGGACAGCAGGTAGCCTAGTGGTTAGTGTGTAGGGACGGTAGGTAGCCTAGTGGTTAGAGTGTAGGGACGGCAGGTAGCCTAGTGGTTAGAGTGTAGGGACGGCAGGTAGCCTAGTGGTTAGAGTGTAGGGACGGTAGGTAGCCTAGTGGTTAGAGTGTAGGGACGGTAGGTAGCCTAGTGGTTAGAGTGTAGGGATGGTAGGTAGCCTAGTGGTTAGAGTGTAGGGATGGTAGGTAGCCTAGTGGTTAGAGTGTAGGGACGGTAGGTAGCCTAGTGGTTAGAGTGTAGGGACAGTAGGTAGCCTAGTGGTTAGAGTGTAGGGACGGCAGGTAGCCTAGTGGTTAGAGTGTAGGGACGGTAGGTAGCCTAGTTGTTAGAGTGTAGGTGTGGCAGGTAGACTAGTTAGAGCGTTGGACCAGTAACACATGATCGAATCCCCGATCAGACAAGGTAAAAATCTGTCATTCTACCACTGAACAAAGCAGTGAACCCACTGTTCCTAGGCCGTCATTGTAAATAAGAATTTGTTCTTAACTGACTTGCCTAGTTAAATAAAGATTAAATAAATAAATCACTATACTGAAAGTGTTTCTGTTTTCTAAAAGGACATATTTGTGTGTTTGTGGACCCTTTGTTGACGGTTTTTTCAGAACCACTATACTGCACCACGAGGATTAGGAACGAATCAAAACAAGTGAAATCACAAACAAAGTGTCTGGACTCTTCTATAACATGCAGTTTACATCAAACATAGAGATGTGGTTGTAGAAAGGCTCCTTGAAGTCTGTTACATTGTGTATCTCTATATTTCAGTCTGTTACATTGTGTATCTATATATTTCAGTCTGTTACATTGTGTATCTCTATATTTCAGTCTGTTACATTGTGTATCTATATATTTTAGTCTGTTACATTATGTATCTCTATATTTCAGTCGGTTACATTATGTATCTCTATATTTCAGTCGGTTACATTATGTATCTATATTTCCTCATATTGTTAGTTTCCTTGTTTTGACCCACATGACATTCTCTCTCTCTCTCTCTCTCTCTCTCTGTCTCTCTCTCTCTCTCTGTCTCTGTCTCTCTCTCTCTCTCTCTCTCTCTCTCTCTCTGTCTCTGTCTCTCTCTCTCTCTCTCTCTCTGTCTCTCTCTCTCTCTGTCTCTGTCTCTCTCTGTCTCTCTCTCTCTCTGTCTCTGTCTCTCTCTCTCTCTCTCTCTCTCTCTCTCTCTGTCTCTGTCTCTCTCTCTCTCTCTCTCTCTCTGTCTCTCTCTCTCTCTCTCTCTCTCTCTCTCTCTCTCTCTCACAGTGTTTCTTCTCTTCTCTTCCTGTCTTTTTAATAGATGTGTTTTCTGCCTGATGCCCTTCTCTCATACAGTGTGGTGATTGTGTGTGTTAGGAAACAGAGAGAGAAACAGAGAGCCCCTGTAGAGACTGAAGAGGTACAGTGTGTCCAGAGGGCTGGCCGGCCGGTCCGGACACACAAACACACACACTGAGACACTCACACACACACACTGAGACACACAAACACACACTGAGACACTCACACACACACACACACACACTGAGACACTCACACACACTGAGACACACACACACACACACACACACACACACACACACACACACACACACACAATGAGACACACAAACAATGAGACACACAAACACACATAATGAGACACACAAACAATGAGAGACACAAACAATGAGATACACAAACACACACAATGAGACACACAAACAATGAGACACATAAACACACACAATGAGACACACAAACAATGAGACACACAAACAATGAGACACACAAACACACACAATGAGACACACAAACAATGAGACACACAAACAATGAGACACACAAACACACACAATGAGACACACAAACAATGAGACACACAAACACACACACTGAGACACACAAACACACATACACACACACACTGTGACACACAAACACACACACTGAGACACACAAACACACACACTGAGACACACAAACAATGAGACACACAAACACACACACTGAGACACACAATCACACACACTGAGACACACAAACACACATACACACACACACACACACTGAGACACACAAGCACACACACTGAGACACACAATGAGACACACAAACACACACACTGAGACACACAAACAATGAGACACACAAACACACACACTGAAACACACACACACACAAACACACAGAGACACACACACACTGAGACACACAAACACACACACTGAGACTCTCATAAACTCACACACAATCCACACATACAGGATTGCGAACAAATACAAGCAGGGACACATACTGACAGACCACTTCCTCAGCTGGTGCGGTCCTCAGTGCTCCCACGTAGGGTCGTGGGTGACGTCAAACCCCCTGATAAATCCTCTGCTAATCCAGACAGCCCATGGAGGTCCTGGGAGATCTCACAGTCCTCCACACACGCACACACACACACACACACACACACACACACACACACACACACACACACACACACACACACACACACACACACACACACACACACACCTCTGAGATCGAATTGCTGGTTGCTGACCTGGGTGGTCAAATATCCCCCAACCCCAACACACACACCGCCCCCCCTCCCATCTGAGATCAGATTTCTGACCTAGGTGGTCATTCATCCCCAACCTCCCCCCAACACACACACAACACCCCCCTCCCATCTGCTGTGTTTGGAGTGTTCCTCCCCCCGGGGTGACACATCAGGTGACGGAGAGGTGACAGTGACGTTTGGTGTCGTGAACTGTGACCACACTGAGGGGGTTCAGTACCTCCTGGTTACTGGTTACTGTTTCCATAGTGTTAATGGAGAGGTGTACGGTCATGTCAGGAGACTTGGGGTGTTTTTCATGTAGTCCTCCTTAACATGGGATTTGAAATGTAACAATCTCCATCTGGGTTCCATCTGTAAATATATCACTGGCCCCTTTAAACAATGCTACTTAAATCAAATCAAATTTTATTTGTCACATACACATGGTTAGCAGATGTTAATGCGAGTGTAGCGAAATGCTTGTGCTTCTAGTTCCGACAATGCAGTAATAACGAACAAGTAATCTAACTAACAATTCCAAAAAAACTACTGTCTTATACACAGTGTAAGGGGATAAGGAATATGTACATAAGGATATATGAATGAGTGATGGTACAAAGCAGCATAGGCAAGATACAGTAGATGATATCGAGTACAGTATATACATATGAGATGAGTATGTAAACAAAGTGGCATAGTTAAAGTGGCTAGTGATACATGTATTACATAAGGATGCAGTCGATGATATAGAGTACAGTATATACATATGCATATGAGATGAATAATGTAGGGTAAGTAACATTATATAAGGTAGCATTGTTTAAAGTGGCTAGAGATATATTTACATCATTTCCCATCAATTCCCATTATTAAAGTGGCTGGAGTTGAGTCAGTGTCATTGACAGTGTGTTGGCAGCAGCCACTCAATGTTAGTGGTGGCTGTTTAACAGTCTGATGGCCTTGAGATAGAAGCTGTTTTTCAGTCTCTCGGTCCCAGCTTTGATGCACCTGTACTGACCTCGCCTTCTGGATGACAGCGGGGTGAACAGGCAGTGGCTCGGGTGGTTGATGTCCTTGATGATCTTTATGGCCTTCCTGTAGCATCGGGTGGTGTAGGTGTCCTGGAGGGCAGGTAGTTTGCCCCCGGTGATGCGTTGTGCAGACCTCACTACCCTCTGGATAGCCTTACGGTTGAGGGCGGTGCAGTTGCCATACCAGGCGGTGATACACCCCGCCAGGATGCTCTCGATTGTGCATCTGTAGAAGTTTGTGAGTGCTTTTGGTGACAAGCCGAATTTCTTCAGCCTCCTGAGGTTGAAGAGGCGCTGCTGCGCCTTCTTCACGATGCTGTCTGTGTGAGTGGACCAATTCAGTTTGTCTGTGATGTGTATGCCAAGGAACTTAAAACTTGCTACCCTCTCCACTACTGTTCCATCGATGTGGATAGGGGGGTGTTAATATAATGTTTACATACCCTACATTACTCATCTCATATGTATATACTGTACTCTATATCATCTACTGCATCTTTATGTAATACATGTATCACTGGCCACTTCAAACTATGCCACTTTGTTTACATACCCTACATTATTCATCTCATATGTATATACTGTACTCGATACCATCTACTGCATCTTGCCTATGCCGTTCTGGACAGCACCAGCTGAGGATGTGGTCTGTCAGTATGTGTCTGTGTGTGTGTGTCCCTGCTTGTATTTGTTCGCATGTGCATATTCTTTATCCCTTTACACTTATGTGTGTATAAGGTAGTAGTTTTGGAATTGTTAGGTTAGATTACTCGTTGGTTATTACTGCATTGTCGGAACTAGAAGCACAAGCATTTAGCTACACTCGCATTAACATCTGCTAACCATGTGTATGTGACAAATACATTTGATTTGATTTGATTCAGCTTTGTTTGAAGCAATACTCACAAAGACTCCTTGTTAAGCATAAAGACATAGTCTTTTAGCAGATGTTCTGGTTCCTCTTCTAGATCAATAGAAAGTATTGTGGAGACAGACAGACAGACAGACAGAGAGAAACAGACAGACAGACAGAGAGAAACAGACAGACAGACAGACAGACAGACAGACAGACAGACAGACAGACAGACAGACAGACAGACAGACAGACAGACAGACAGACAGACAGACAGACAGACAGACAGACAGACAGACAGACAGACAGACAGACAGACAGACAGACAGACAGACAGACAGACAGACAGACAGACAGACAGACAGACAGACAGACAGACAGACAGACAGACAGACAGACAGACAGACAGACAGACAGACAGACAGACAGACAGACAGACAGACAGACAGACAGACAGACAGACAGACAGACAGAGAAACAGAGACAGACAGACAGACAGACAGACAGACAGACAGACAGACAGACAGACAGACAGACAGACAGACAGACAGACAGACAGACAGACAGACAGAAACAGACAGACAGAGACAGACAGACAGACAGACAGACAGACAGACAGACAGACAGACAGACAGACAGACAGACAGACAGACAGACAGACAGACAGACAGACAGAGAAACAGAGAAACAGAGACAGACAGACAGACAGACAGACAGACAGACAGACAGACAGACAGACAGACAGACAGAAACAGACAGAGACAGACAGACAGACAGACAGACAGACAGACAGACAGACAGACAGACAGACAGACAGACAGACAGACAGACAGACAGACAGACAGACAGACACTATTCTGGTAAACGGATTATTAAGTGTTTTACCGTTTCACTGTTTATTATAGACTGTATCTGGATATTGTGGACATTGTTTTCATACTTTATCCATTTGGAGGATTCATCTTGGAAGAGAGGATAGGAGCCGATGAATGTGGAACTTCTCTCTGAGAAGAGAGAGATGGAGGGTAGCGAGGGGGGAGTGAGGGGGGAGTGAGGGGACAGACAAGAGACAGAGAGAGAGAATGCGAGAGAAAGAGAGGGGAGGTTGAAGAGAGTTATTTTCATATTTTCATCAGTGTGGAGGATTCATCTTGGAAGACAGAATAGAGGTTTCTAAATCCAGTTCAATAGAGGAGCTGATGTCATTTGGAACACAGCCATTCAGTTCAATAGAGGAGCTGATGTCATTTGGAACACCGTCATTCAGTTCAATAGAGGAGCTGATGTCATTTGGAACACAGCCATTCAGTTCAATAGAGGAGCTGATGTCATTTGGAACACAGTCATTCAGTTCAATAGAGGAGCTGATGTCATTTGGAACACCGTCATTCAGTTCAATAGAGGAGCTGATGTCATTTGGAACACAGTCATTCAGTTCAATAGAGGAGCTGATGTCATTTGGAACACCGTCATTCAGTTCAATAGAGGAGCCGATGTCATTTGGATCACAATCATTGTTTACATGCTTTACTGTTGGATGGTGAGGACCACAGGGGGGTTAGATGTCATGTTGTGTGCTGAGGGACGACTTGCCCTTGAAGACATATTGTACTGTATTACGTCATAGGAGGAGCTGTAGTGTGTGCGTGTGTGTGTGTGTGTGTGTGTGTGTGTGTGTGTGTGTGTGTGTGTGTGTGTGTGTGTGTGTGTGTGTGTGTGTGTGTGTGTGTGTGTGTGTGTGTGTGTGTGTGTGTGTGTGTGTGTGTGTGCGTCCTAACATCCAGTTAGCCTCCCCTAACTGACCACCCCGACTGCTGGCACAAAACACATCCACAACATGAGTTGATTTGTCAGCGTGTTCCTTAAGCTGTAGTTACTCATTGACTTGACTGTTGGCCTGCAAGGCTTCGCCCTGGATAGGACCTTAGCCCTATTCCCTAGAAAGTGCACATTTAGGACCACTTCCTGGAGTCTCTGCATTTCCAATGTCTCCGTCACGTGTTTCTCTGTCTGTGTGTTTATAACATCGGCCCCTGTTCAGGCTGCCTCAGCCACCACCCCAGCCTCGGCAACCTCCTCAGCCTCAGCAACCTCCCCAGCCTCTGCAACCTCCCCAGTCTCTGCAACCCCCCCAGCCTCAGCAACCTCCCAGTCTCTGCAACCTCCCCAGCCTCTGCAACCTCCCCAGCCTCTGCAACCTCCCCAGCCTCCGCAACCTCAGCCACCACCCCAGCCTCAGCCACCACCTCAGCCTCAGCAACCCCCCCAGCCTCAGCAACCTCCCCAGCCTCAGCAACCTCCCCAGCCTCAGCAACCTCGCCAGCCTCAGCAACCGCCCCAGCCTCAGCAACCTCAGCAGCCTTCACGTTAATTTCCTATTTTAAAAAGGGGTTAATGATAGCAGTGCACTATGTAGGAAAAAGGTTGCCATTTGGGGCAGTTGGGCCTGTCCTCTTCAGACTGGGTAATGGGGTCAGGTCACACCCTCTGTTGAGTCATCTTCCTGATGACGATGTTTTGCTTGTTGTTTCATGCCCCACTACGACACAATTACAGCGTATAATGATGCGTCAGATTTAATTTCCTTTGAACGATCCATGCGGTGTTGCTAGATCAAAAAGATAAAGTATTCATGGGACCATTGAAAATCTTCATCATACTGCTTATTGTTATTACTTGGAACGCTACTCCTCCTACGCCGTTTAAGCTAGAAAGGTCATTCAAACTTTAAAACGTGCAGATCAGTCTGGAATAATGTGCTTGTATATACTTTTTAAACTATTAAACTTTTTCACTTTCATGGCATTCACTTTCATGGCATTCACTTTCATGGCATTCACTTTCATGGTATTCACTTTCATGGCATTCACTTTCATGGCATTCACTTTCATGGCATTCACTTTCATGGCATTCACTTTCATGGTATTCACTTTCATGGTATTCACTTTCATGGCATTCACTTTCATGGCATTCACTTTCATGGCATTCACTTTCATGGTATTCACTTTCATGGCATTCACTCTCATGGCATTCACTTTCATGGTATTCACTTTCATGACATTCACTCTCATGGCATTCACTTTCATGGCATTCACTTTCATGGCCTTCACTCTCATGGCATTCACTTTCATGCCATTCACTTTCATGGCATTCACATTCATGCCATTCACTTTCATGGCATTCACTTTCATGGCATTTCCTCAAGATTCTAAAAGGCCCCCTTGTGACATCATCTCTTCCAACATTCCATTCACTATAAATGCAACAATGTAACTTTTGACACAAATCAGCTACTTTGACCCTTTTTCCACCAACTTAGACAAACAGTTAAAACATATGACATCTTCATCTACTTCTCTGCAATTCAAATCTGTTTGTGGAACAAAAATATATTCTACAGATTTATCGGTACAGCTGTTTTAGTAACTGCATAAAGTTTTTCCAAACAACTTCTGTTTTGACCACACGCCCAACCAGTCAGACAAAAACGTAGAGCGTATGAAACCGTCCTTTACTTCTCCACTTTTCAAATCAAAACTCAGAACTGAAATATCTTCTACCAATCAAAAGTTTCAGCTGTTTGTCTGAGTTTATATTTCACCTTTATTTAAACCAGGTAGGCTAGTTGAGAACACCTTTATTTAACCAGGTAGGCCAGTTGAGAACACCTTTATTTAACCAGGTAGGCCAGTTGAGAACACCTTTATTTAACCAGGTAGGCCAGTTGAGAACACCTTTATTTAACCAGGTAGGCCAGTTGAGAACAAGTTCTCATTTACAACTGCGACCTGGCCAAGATAAAGCATAGCAGTGCGACACAAACAACACAGAGTTACACATGGGATAAACAATTGTACAGTCAATAAAACAACAGAAAAATCTATATACAATGTGTGCAAATGAAGTAAGATTGGGGAGTTAAGGCAATAAATGGGCTATAGAGACGAAATAATTACATTGTAGCAATTAACACTGGAGTGATAGATGTGCAGAAGATGAATGTGCAAGTAGAGATACTGGGGTACAAAGGAGCAAAAAAATAAACAACAATATGGGGATGAGGTAGTTGGGTGTGCTATTTATAGATTGGCTGTGTGCAGGTGCAGTGATCGGTACGCTGCTCTGACAGCTGATGCTTTATAACAAAGGCCCCTGTTCATGCTGCCTCAGCAACCCCCCCCCCCCCCCCAGCCTCAGCACCCCCCCCCCCCCAGCCTCAGCAACCCCCACCCCCAGCCTCAGCAACCTCAGCAACCTCCCCAGCCTCAGCAACCTCCCCAGCCTCCCCAGCCTCAGCAACCTCAACAGCCTCCCCAGCCTCAGCAATCTCAACAACTTCCCCAGCCTCAGCAACATCCCCAGCCCCCCCAGCCTCTGCAGTCTCCCCAGCCTCCCCAGACTAGGCAACCTCCCCAGCCTCAGCAACCTCCTCAGCCTCTGCAATCTCCTCAGCCTCAGCAACCTCCTCAGCCTCAGCAACCTCCTCAGCCTCAGCAACCTCCCCAGACTAGGCATCCTCCCCAGCCTCAGCAACCTCCTCAGCCTCTGCAACCTCCTCAGCCTCAGCAACCTCCCCATCCTCAGCAACCTCCCCAGCCTCAGCAACCTCCCCAGACTCAGCAACCCCCCCATCCTCAGCAACCCCCCCAGCCTCAGCAACTGCCCCAGCCTCAGCAACCACCCCAGCCTCAGCAACCCCCCCAGCCTCAGCAACCCCCCCAGCCTCAGCAACACCCCCAGCCTCAGCAACCGCCCCAGCCTCAGCAACCTCAGCAACAACCCCAGCCTCACCAGCCTCAGCAACCTCAGCAACCTCCCCAGCCCCCCCAGCCTCTGCAGTCTCCCCAGCCTCAGCAACCTCCCCAGCCCCCCCAGCCTCTGCAGTCTCCCCAGCCTCAGCAACCCCCCCAGCCTCAGCAACAACCCCAGTCTCACCAGCCTCAGCAATCTCAGCAGCCTTCATGTTAATTTCCTAATTTAAAAAGGGGTTAATGATAGCAGTGCACTATGTAGGAAAAATGTTGCCATTTGGGGCAGTTGGGCCTGTCCTCTTCAGACTGGGTAATGGGGTCAGATCACACCCTCTGTTGAGTCATCTTCCTGATGACGTTGTTTTGCTTGTTGTTTCATGCCCCACTACTACTGGAGACTACTGGAGACACTACTATAAACGATCACTACCATTACTACTGTAGACACTACCACTACTATAACCAGTCACTACCATTACTACTGGAGACACTACCACTACTATAACCAGTCACTACCACTACTACTGGAGACACTACCTCTACTATAACCAGTCACTACCATTACTACTGGAGACACTACCACTACTATAACCAGTCACTACCATTACTACTGGAGACACTACCACTACTATAACCAGTCACTACCATTACTACTGGAGACACTACCACTACTAAAACTATAACCAGTCACTACCATTACTACTGTAGACACTACCACTACTATAACCAGTCACTACCATTACTACTGTAGACACTACCACTACTATAACTATAACCAGTCACTACCATTACTACTGGAGACACTACCACTACTATAACTATAACCAATCACTACCATTACTATAACTATAACCAGTCATTACCATTACTACTGGAGACACTACCACTACTATAACTATAACCAATCACTACCATTACTACTGTAGACACTACCACTACTATAACCAGTCACTACCATTACTACTGGAGACACTACCACTACTATAACCAGTCACTACCATTACTACTGTAGACACTACCACTACTATAACCAGTCACTACCATTACTACTGTAGACACTACCACTACTATAACCAGTCCCCGCCCATACTACTGGAGACACTACCACTACTATAACCAGCCACTACCATTACTACTGTAGACACTACCACTACTATAACCAGTCCCCGCCCATACTACTTCAGACACTACCACTACTAGCTCTTCAGTAAGGCCATTCTTCTTCCGATGTTTGATAACGTAGGAACTTTGAACAGCCTCCCCAGCCTCCCCATTCTCACCAGCCTCCCCATCCTCCCCAGCCTCCCCAGCCTCCCCATTCTCACCAGCCTCCCCATCCTCCCCAGTCTCCCCAGCCTCCCCATCCTCCCCAGTCTCACCAGCCTCCCCATCCTCCCCAGCCTCCCCAGCCTCCCCAGTCTCACCAGCCTCCCCATCCTCCCCATCCTCCCCAGCCTCCCCAGCCTCCCCAGCTCACCAGCCTCCCCATCCTCCCCATCCTCCCCAGCCTCCCCAGCCTCACCAGCCGCCTCAGCCTCACCAGCCTCACCAGCTTCACCAGCCTCACCAGCTTCACCAGCCTCATCAGCCTCACCAGCCTTACCAGCCTCCCCAGCCTCACCAGCCGCCTCAGCCTCACCAGCCGCCTCAGCCTCACCAGCCCCCTCAGCCTCACCATCCTCACTAGCCTCCTCAGCATCACCAGCCGCCTCAGCCTCACCAGCCGCCTCAGCCTCACCAGCCGCCTCAGCCTCACCAGCCGCCCCAGCCTCACCAGCCGCCTCAGCCTCACCAGCCTCCCCAGCCTCACCAGCCGCCTCAGCCTCACCATCCTCACTAGCCTCCTCAGCATCACCAGCCGCCTCAGCCTCACCAGCCGCCTCAGCCTCACCAGCCGCCTCAGCCTCACCAGCCGCCCCAGCCTCACCAGCCTCCCCAGCCTCACCAGCCGCCTCAGCCTCACCAGCCGCCTCAGCCTCACCAGCCGCCCCAGCCTCACCAGCCGCCTCAGCCTCACCAGCCTCCCAGCCTCACCAGCCGCCTCAGCATCACCAGCCTCCTCACCAGCCGCCTCAGTCTCACCAGCCGCCTCAGCCTCACCAGCCTCACTAGCCTCCTCAGCATCACCAGCCGCCTCAGCCTCACCAGCCTCACCAGCTTCACCAGCCTCACCAGCTTCACCAGCCTCATCAGCCTCACCAGCCTTACCAGCCTCCCCAGCCTCACCAGCTGCCTCAGCCTCACCAGCCGCCTCAGCATCACCAGCCAACTCAGCTTCACCAGCCGCCTCAGCCTCACCAGCCGCCTCAGCTCAGCCTTACCAGCCGCCTCAGTCTCACCAGCCACCTCAGCCTCACCAGCCGCCCCAGCCTCACCAGCCGCCTCAGCCTCACCTGCCACCTCAGCCTCACCAGCCACCTCAGTCTCACCAGCCACCTCAGCCTCACCAGCCTCACCAGCCGCCTCAGTCAACCAGCCGCCTCAGCCTCACCAGCCGCCCCAGCCTCACCAGCCTACCCAGCCTCACCAGCCGCCTCAGCCTCACCAGCCGGCTCAGTCTCACCAGCCACCTCAGCCTCACCAGCCACCCCAGCCTCACCAGCCGCCTCAGCCTCACCTGCCACCTCAGCCTCACCAGCCTCCTCAGCATCACCAGCCGCCTCAGCCTCACCAGCCGCCTCAGCCTCACCAGCCGCCTCAGCCTCACCAGCCGCCCCAGCCTCACCAGCCGCCCCAGCCTCACCAGCCGCCTCAGCCTCACCAGCCTCCCAGCCTCACCAGCCGCCTCAGCATCACCAGCCGCCTCACCAGCCGCCTCAGTCTCACCAGCCGCCTCAGCCTCACCAGCCTCACTAGCCTCCTCAGCATCACCAGCCGCCTCAGCCTCACCAGCCTCACCAGCTTCACCAGCCTCACCAGCTTCACCAGCCTCATCAGCCTCACCAGCCTTACCAGCCTCCCCAGCCTCACCAGCTGCCTCAGCCTCACCAGCCGCCTCAGCCTCACCAGCCGCCTCAGCCTCACCATCCTCACTAGCCTCCTCAGCATCACCAGCCGCCTCAGCCTCACCAGCCGCCTCAGCCTCACCAGCCGCCTCAGCCTCACCAGCCGCCCCAGCCTCACCAGCCGCCTCAGCCTCACCAGCCTCCCCAGCCTCACCAGCCGCCCCAGCCTCACCAGCCGCCTCAGCCTCACCAGCCTCCCCAGCCTCACCAGCCGCCTCAGCCTCACCATCCTCACTAGCCTCCTCAGCATCACCAGCCGCCTCAGCCTCACCAGCCGCCTCAGCCTCACCAGCCTCCCCAGCCTCACCAGCCGCCCTAGCCTCACCAGCCGCCTCAGCCTCACCAGCCTCCCCAGCCTCACCAGCCGCCTCAGCCTCACCATCCTCACTAGCCTCCTCAGCATCACCAGCCGCCTCAGCCTCACCAGCCGCCTCAGCCTCACCAGCCGCCCCAGCCTCACCAGCCGCCCCAGCCTCACCAGCCGCCTCAGCCTCACCAGCCTCCCCAGCCTCACCAGCCGCCTCAGCCTCACCATCCTCACTAGCCTCCTCAGCATCACCAGCCGCCTCAGCCTCACCAGCCGCCTCAGCCTCACCAGCCGCCTCAGCCTCACCAGCCGCCCCAGCCTCACCAGCCTCCCCAGCCTCACCAGCCGCCTCAGCCTCACCAGCCGCCTCAGCCTCACCAGCCGCCCCAGCCTCACCAGCCGCCTCAGCCTCACCAGCCTCCCAGCCTCACCAGCCGCCTCAGCATCACCAGCCGCCTCACCAGCCGCCTCAGTCTCACCAGCCGCCTCAGCCTCACCAGCCTCACTAGCCTCCTCAGCATCACCAGCCGCCTCAGCCTCACCAGCCTCACCAGCTTCACCAGCCTCACCAGCTTCACCAGCCTCATCAGCCTCACCAGCCTTACCAGCCTCCCCAGCCTCACCAGCTGCCTCAGCCTCACCAGCCGCCTCAGCATCACCAGCCAACTCAGCTTCACCAGCCGCCTCAGCCTCACCAGCCGCCTCAGCTCAGCCTTACCAGCCGCCTCAGTCTCACCAGCCACCTCAGCCTCACCAGCCGCCCCAGCCTCACCAGCCGCCTCAGCCTCACCTGCCACCTCAGCCTCACCAGCCACCTCAGTCTCACCAGCCACCTCAGCCTCACCAGCCTCACCAGCCGCCTCAGTCAACCAGCCGCCTCAGCCTCACCAGCCGCCCCAGCCTCACCAGCCTACCCAGCCTCACCAGCCGCCTCAGCCTCACCAGCCGGCTCAGTCTCACCAGCCACCTCAGCCTCACCAGCCACCCCAGCCTCACCAGCCGCCTCAGCCTCACCTGCCACCTCAGCCTCACCAGCCTCCTCAGCATCACCAGCCGCCTCAGCCTCACCAGCCGCCTCAGCCTCACCAGCCGCCTCAGCCTCACCAGCCGCCCCAGCCTCACCAGCCGCCCCAGCCTCACCAGCCGCCTCAGCCTCACCAGCCTCCCAGCCTCACCAGCCGCCTCAGCATCACCAGCCGCCTCACCAGCCGCCTCAGTCTCACCAGCCGCCTCAGCCTCACCAGCCTCACTAGCCTCCTCAGCATCACCAGCCGCCTCAGCCTCACCAGCCTCACCAGCTTCACCAGCCTCACCAGCTTCACCAGCCTCATCAGCCTCACCAGCCTTACCAGCCTCCCCAGCCTCACCAGCTGCCTCAGCCTCACCAGCCGCCTCAGCCTAACCAGCCGCCTCAGCCTCACCATCCTCACTAGCCTCCTCAGCATCACCAGCCGCCTCAGCCTCACCAGCCGCCTCAGCCTCACCAGCCGCCTCAGCCTCACCAGCCGCCCCAGCCTCACCAGCCGCCTCAGCCTCACCAGCCTCCCCAGCCTCACCAGCCGCCTCAGCCTCACCAGCCGCCTCAGCCTCACCAGCCGCCCCAGCCTCACCAGCCGCCTCAGCCTCACCAGCCGCCTCAGCCTCACCAGCCTCCCAGCCTCACCAGCCACCTCAGCCTCACCAGCCACCCCAGCCTCACCAGCCGCCTCAGCCTCACCTGCCACCTCAGCCTCACCAGCCTCCTCAGCATCACCAGCCGCCTCAGCCTCACCAGCCGCCTCAGCCTCACCAGCCGCCTCAGCATCACCAGCCGCCTCACCAGCCGCCTCAGTCTCACCAGCCGCCTCAGCCTCACCAGCCTCACTAGCCTCCTCAGCATCACCAGCCGCCTCAGCCTCACCAGCCTCACCAGCTTCACCAGCCTCACCAGCTTCACCAGCCTCATCAGCCTCACCAGTCTTACCAGCCTCCCCAGCCTCACCAGCTGCCTCAGCCTCACCAGCCGCCTCAGCCTCACCAGCCGCCTCAGCCTCACCATCCTCACTAGCCTCCTCAGCATCACCAGCCGCCTCAGCCTCACCAGCCGCCTCAGCCTCACCAGCCGCCTCAGCCTCACCAGCCGCCCCAGCCTCACCAGCCGCCTCAGCCTCACCAGCCTCCCCAGCCTCACCAGCCGCCTCAGCCTCACCAGCCGCCTCAGCCTCACCAGCCGCCCCAGCCTCACCAGCCGCCTCAGCCTCACCAGCCGCCTCAGCCTCACCAGCCTCCCAGCCTCACCAGCCGCCTCAGCATCACCAGCCGCCTCACCAGCCGCCTCAGCCTCACCAGCCGCCTCAGCCTCACCAGCCTCACTAGCCTCCTCAGCATCACCAGCCGCCTCAGCTTCACCAGCCGCCTCAGCCTCACCAGCCGCCTCAGCTCAGCCTTACCAGCCGCCTCAGTCTCACCAGCCACCTCAGCCTCACCAGCCGCCCCAGCCTCACCAGCCGCCTCAGCCTCACCTGCCACCTCAGCCTCACCAGCCACCTCAGTCTCACCAGCCACCTCAGCCTCACCAGCCTCACCAGCCGCCTCAGTCAACCAGCCGCCTCAGCCTCACCAGCCGCCCCAGCCTCACCAGCCTACCCAGCCTCACCAGCCGCCTCAGCCTCACCAGCCGGCTCAGTCTCACCAGCCACCTCAGCCTCACCAGCCACCCCAGCCTCACCAGCCGCCTCAGCCTCACCTGCCACCTCAGCCTCACCAGCCTCCTCAGCATCACCAGCCGCCTCAGCCTCACCAGCCGCCTCAGCCTCACCAGCCGCCTCAGCCTCACCAGCCGCCCCAGACTCACCATCCTCCCCAGCCTCACCAGCCGCCTCAGCCTCACCAGCCGCCTCAGCCTCACCAGCCGCCCCAGCCTCACCAGCCGCCTCAGCCTCACCAGCCTCCCAGCCTCACCAGCCGCCTCAGCATCACCAGCCGCCTCACCAACCGCCTCAGCCTCACCAGCCGCCTCAGCCTCACCAGCCTCACTAGCCTCCACAGCATCACCAGCCGCCTCAGCCTCACCAGCCTCACCAGCTTCACCAGCCTCACCAGCTTCACCAGCCTCATCAGCCTCACCAGCCTTACCAGCCTCCCCAGCCTCACCAGCTGCCTCAGCCTCACCAGCCGCCTCAGCCTCACCAGCCGCCTCAGCCTCACCATCCTCACTAGCCTCCTCAGCATCACCAGCCGCCTCAGCCTCACCAGCCGCCTCAGCCTCACCAGCCGCCTCAGCCTCACCAGCCGCCCCAGCCTCACCAGCCACCTCAGCCTCACCAGCCTCCCCAGCCTCACCAGCCGCCTCAGCCTCACCAGCCGCCTCAGCCTCACCAGCCGCCCCAGCCTCACCAGCCGCCTCAGCCTCACCAGCCGCCTCAGCCTCACCAGCCGCCTCAGCATCCCCAGCCGCCTCACCAGCCGCCTCAGCCTCACCAGCCGCCTCAGCCTCACCAGCCTCACTAGCCTCCTCAGCATTACCAGCCGCCTCAGCTTCACCAGCCGCCTCAGCCTCACCAGCCGCCTCAGCCTCAGCCTCACAAGCCGCCTCAGTCTCACCAGCCACCTCAGCCTCACCAGCCGCCCCAGTCTCACCAGCCGCCTCAGCCTCACCTGCCACCTCAGCCTCACCAGCCACCTCAGTCTCACCAGCCACCTCAGCCTCACCAGCCTCACCAGCCGCCTCAGTCAACCAGCCGCCTCAGCCTCACCAGCCACCTCAGCCTCACCAGCCTCATCAGCCGCCTCAGCCTCACCAGCCACCTCAGCCTCACCAGCCTCAGTCAACCAGCCGCCTCAGTCAACCAGCCACCTCAGCCTCACCAGCCACCTCAGCCTCACCAGCCGCCTCAGCCTTACCAGCCTCCCCAGTCTCACCAGCCTCACCAGCCCCCTCAGCCTCACCAGCCTCCTGAGAACAGCAGTAGCAGAGCACTTATATCATGTTCAACACAAGTCCCTCTGATAACCAGGGATGAATGGATGGCACCTCTGGTCTAGTGGAACAGGCCAGATAAAGGCCACTTTGGGGAGGGAGGGAGGGAGGGTAGTGCAAGAGGGAAAGAAAGGGGAGACAAAAAGAGAGAAAGGAAGAGAGAGAAAGACAGAGGTGATACTCCAACCGTCCTCACCTCTCAGAGCGGCAGCAGCTCTTAAAGGGGCAATCTGTAGCTGTTACATCCGATTTTGGACTTAGAAATGAATCATATTTACCCATTGATTCTTGAAGAATATAACTTATAAATGCCTCATGAGTTTAGTTCAACTGTCGTACCCCATCAGAACCCAAAATATAAGCTTGTTTAACATTAATTGTAAACAAACTCTATGTAGCCTCCAAACATGGTTAAAACTATAATTGTGTTATCATGGATGGTCAGTCCATAGCTCTGTCTATGAATTTGAGAGTGGTTCTACTTCTCCAGTCCCATCTCTCAGCTAAACAGTGGCGGGATAGGCTTTGTTATTGTTTCAACTGCTGATTGCTGCTTTAAATGGGAACATCCATCTCCTGCACTGTATCCCCTGAATCAACACACGCCCCCCCCCCGTCTCCTTCTAAAACTGCATTTAGGGCCAAGCAGATCATTCTGGGACGTAACACACACACATTCTGGGACGTAACACACACACATTCTGGGACGCAACACACACACATTCTGGGATGTAACACACACACATTCTGGGACGTAACACACACACATTCTGGGACGTAACACACACACACATTCTGGGACGTAACACACACACACACTCTGGGACGTAACACACACACACATTCTGGGACGTAACACACACACATTCTGGGACGTAACACACACACACATTCTGAGACGTAACACACACACACACATTCTGGGACGTAACACACAGACACATTCTGGGACGTAACACACACACACATTCTGGGACGTAACACACACACACATTCTGGGACGTAACACACACACATTCTGGGGCGTAAACACACACACACATTCTGGGACGTAAACACACACACACATTCTGGGACGTAAACACACACATTCTGGGACGTAACACACACACACATTCTGGGACGTAAACGCACACATTCTGGGACGTAACACACACACATTCTGGGACGTCACACACACACACATTCTGGGACGTAACACACACACACATTCTGGGATGTAACACACACACACACATTCTGGGATGTAACACACACACACACATTCTGGATGTAACACACACACACATTCTGGGACGTAACACACACACACATTCTGGGACGTAACACACACACACACATTCTGGGACGTAACACACACACACATTCTGGGACGTAAAACACACACATTCTGGGACGTAACACACACACACATTCTGGGACGTAAACACACACACATTCTGGGACGTAACACACACACACATTCTGGGACGTAACACACACACACATTCTGGGACGTAACACACACACACATTCTGGGACGTAACACACACACACATTCTGGGACGTAACACACACACACATTCTGGGACGTAAAACACACACATTCTGGGACGTAACACACACACACATTCTGGGATGTAACACACACACACATTCTGGGATGTAACACACACACACATTCTGGGACGTAACACACACACACATTCTGGGATGTAACACACACACACATTCTGGGATGTAACACACACACACATTCTGGGACGTAACACACACACACATTCTGGGACGTAAACACACACACATTCTGGGACGTAACACACACACACATTCTGGGACGTAACACACACACACATTCTGGGACGTAACACACACACACATTCTGGGACGTAACACACACACACATTCTGGGACGTAAAACACACACATTCTGGGACGTAACACACACACACACATTCTGGGACGTAACACACACACACATTCTGGGACGTAAAACACACACATTCTGGGACGTAACACACACACACATTCTGGGATGTAACACACACACACACATTCTGGGACGTAACACACACACACATTCTGGGACGTAACACACACACACATTCTGGGACGTAACACACACACACATTCTGGGACGTAAAACACACACATTCTGGGACGTAACACACACACACATTCTGGGACGTAAACACACACACATTCTGGGACGTAACACACACACACATTCTGGGACGTAACACACACACATTCTGGGACGTAACACACACACATTCTGGGGCGTAAACACACACACACATTCTGGGACGTAAACACACACACACATTCTGGGACGTAAACACACACATTCTGGGACGTAACACACACACACATTCTGGGACGTAAACGCACACATTCTGGGACGTAACACACACACATTCTGGGACGTCACACACACACACATTCTGGGACGTAACACACACACACATTCTGGGATGTAACACACACACACACATTCTGGGATGTAACACACACACATTCTGGGACGTAACCCTCCTGTCTGTCACAGGTAGCGTAGCAGCTATTTGTCACCAGAGGAAATCAGTCATGGAAACAACAGGGCCTGGGTGGTATGGAGAAACAACCTCAAAAAAGGATTTAGATAGAACAACATGATCAATCCGACAGGAACTGGTGGAGACTCTGTCACCAGACGTGTGGGGTTGTATCAGCCTCTTGTGAGCTGTGACTGTCTAGGAAAACATTTGGTAACAATTTGATTAACGTTATATTATAAAACATACATTATCCCACATAAAGCAGCACGTTGTTGCTCTCATTTGAAGGCCTCATTGGAAAGATCTCAATGAAAATACAGTATTGGAAGTTGGAAGAGAAGCGGAGCTCCAATAGTCAGCCCACACAACCTTGATTTAGTGTAAACAATCATGTGTAACATGGATGACTGATGTTGTTGATTAAACGTGGCCGTAATCAAAGCAGACCTTGTGTATGAATCAGATCAGTATGTACTCTCTCAATCAGAAACAACCACCTCTCACACACACACACACACACACTAGCATACACACACACACACACACACACACACACACACACACACACACACACACACACACACACACACACACAGAGAGAGACACACACACACACACCACCTTTCCCCTAGTTCCCACTTAGTTTATTGAGCATCTGTGGCCCATTTCAGCCTTCAAAAACTTCACCAAAAAGACGGTCCTGTTCTGTTCAGTCCCATCGGAGGCAACAGGGAGGCAGACAGGGCAGAGTTTACTGTGATTGTTGTTCTCAGTTGTTCATTGTTAATTAAGGAGTGAGGCAAGTGATGCCAGGGACACAGCTTGGCAGGGAGGCAGAGAGCTGTATCTCTGCTGAGAGTGGTCTGTCTAAGGAGAGCTGTATCTCTGCTGAGAGTGGTCTGTCTAAGGGGAGCTTTAGCTCTATAGGGGGTGGTCTGTCTAAGGGGAGCTTTAGCTCTATAGGGGGTGGTCTGTCTAAGAGGAGCTTTAGCTCTATAGGGGGTGGTCTGTCTAAGAGGAGCTTTAGCTCTATAGGGGGTGGTCTGTCTAAGAGGAGCTTTAGCTCTATAGGGGGTGGTCTGTCTAAGAGGAGCTTTAGCTCTATAGGGGGTGGTCTGTCTAAGAGGAGCTTTAGCTCTATAGGGGGTGGTCTGTCTAAGAGGAGCTTTAGCTCTATAGGGGGTGGTCTGTCTAAGAGGATCTTTAGCTCTATAGGGGGTGGTCTGTCTAAGAGGAGCTTTAGCTCTATAGGGGGTGGTCTGTCTAAGGGGAGCTTTAGCTCTATAGGGGGTGGTCTGTCTAAGGGGAGCTTTAGCTCTATAGGGGGTGGTCTGTCTAAGGGGAGCTGTATCTCTGCTGAGAGTGGTCTGTCTAAGAGGAGCTTTAGCTCTATAGGGGGTGGTCTGTCTAAGGGGAGCTTTAGCTCTATAGGGGGTGGTCTGTCTAAGGGGAGCTTTAGCTCTATAGGGGGTGGTCTGTCTAAGGGGAGCTTTAGCTCTATAGGGGGTGGTCTGTCTGACGTGGTGGTGAGGGTAATGGTGGTTGTGGTGATGGGGATGGTGGTGATGGTAATTGTAATAGTGGTGGTGGTGATGGTGGGGATGGGGATGGGGATGGTGGTGGTGATGGTGGTGGTGGTGATGGTGGTGGTGGGGATGGTGGTGGTGATGGTGGTGATGGTGATGGCAGGGATGGTGGTGGGGGTTATGGTGGGGATAGTGGTGATGGTGATGGTGGGGATGGTGGTGGTGATGGTGGTCATGGGGATGGTGGTGGTGATGGTGGGGATGGTGGTGGTGGGGATGGTGGTGGTGATGGTGGGGATGGTGTTGATGGTGGGGATGGTGGTGGTGGTGATGGTGATGGTGGGGATGGTGGTGGTCGTGGGGATGGTGGTGGTGGTGATGGTGGGGATGGTGGTGATGGTGGGGATGGTGGTGTTGGTGGGGATGGTGGTGGTGATGGTGGGGATGGTGATGGTGGTGGTCGTGGGGATGGTGGTGGTGATGGTGGTGGTGATGGTGGGGATGGTGATGGTGGTGGTCGTGGTGATGGTGGTGGTGGTGGTGATGGTGGTGGTGGTGGTGATGGTGGTGGTGATGGTGGGGATGGTGATGGTGGTGGTCGTGGGGATGGTAGTGGGGGTGTTGTGGCAGACCACTACAAGTCAATCAACCCGCCATCATTAACACAATCTAATCTAATGATTTATCGTGGAAACATTGAAACAACATGGACGACAGAGAAAAACAAATGGATACAATTTAATGGCAAGTAGCAAACAATGAATGCAGACACTGGGGACGGGGCTGTGAGCATGTGGATCTGGGCAGATGAGATGTAGTCATTGTTTCTGTGTGTCTGAACGTTGTTGTTCGTATGTATGTTTGTTTTTGGAGTGTAATAAAACAACAACATGTAATTATTATAATATTATATAACCGTCTCCATGGTGGATTTGTTGTCATGGATCATGTTGATTTGGTAGATACTGGAATAGTATACATTCATTTGTTGTCATGGATCATGTTGATTTGGTAGATACTGGAATAGTATACATTCATTTGTTGTCATGGATCATGTTGATTTAGTAGATACTGAAATAGTATACATTCATTTGTTGTCATGGATCATGTTGATTTGGTAGATACTGGAATAGTATACATTCATTTGTTGAAACAGGAATAAAAGAACCAGAATAAACAATATATAGAATATATAGATATTGACTGAAGGCCTTAGCTACTGTATAACCTGAATGTTTTATATACTAAACCTACTGTTCTCCTGCCTCACTACAGTTTATAATAAATAATAATAAATAATAGATTAATAGACACTGAAACAGCATTTGTCGGATTTATTTTAAAGCATGCAAACAAACCCCAACAGAAAGGACAAACTGGAAAATGTTCTTGGCACACTGTAGATCATTTGAAAGGGGGGGCGATCTTTCATCAGCAACAAAACACCTTCATGTTAATTTTATTTTTTGAAAGAAAATATTGCCCCCCCCCATGCCTGTATCCTTTTTCTCCGTGACACAGAAATGTGTTTCCAATGTACAGAGACTTGGGACAGTGTCTCTGAAGCAGAGATATGAAGCCATACACAGTCCCTATGGGCCTTGGTCAAACCTAGAGACCTATTTTTAATTTTTTAATTTGATTTATTTTTAACCTTTATTTAACTAGGCAAGTCAGTTAAGAACACATTCTTATTTTCAATGACGGCCTAGGAACTGCCTGTTCAGGAGCAGAATGACAGATTTGTACCTTGTCAGCTCCAGGATATGAACTTGCAACCTTTCGGTTACTAGTCCAACGCTCTAACCACTAGGCTACCCTGCCGCCCCAGTGCCTCATTGCTATATAGGTAATAGGGTGCCATTTGTAATGAAGACAGTTTTTATCACACATCATTAGAGAGGAACAGGAACCTCAGCTAACCTTGCTCTGGGCCTGGTTTCCCAAAAGCATCTTAAGGCTCAGTTCATCGTGAGAACCTTCGTAGGAGCATTGTTAATTCTCTGAGCTATTTCTTAAAAGCTGTTAATCTAACGCCTGCCTCGGATCCCTCGTAGAACAGCTAAGTGCTTCTTTAGATGTTTCCCCCAGAAACAGCACTCAGAAAGAACAGTCGCTACAGTAAGTGCGTCGTTGGAGGACATTAAAAAAAGTCAGCGCTGATCTCAGGTCAGTTTTCTCCATTCAAACCTTACCTTCACCTTAGAATTATTTCACAAT
Source organism: Oncorhynchus kisutch (assembly GCF_002021735.2). NCBI lineage: Eukaryota > Metazoa > Chordata > Actinopteri > Salmoniformes > Salmonidae > Oncorhynchus > Oncorhynchus kisutch. The sequence continues at coordinate 243,306 of NW_022265758.1, read as the reverse complement.
TCTGACAACGGATCAGCTCCTATTACCACCTACGGCTGCAAATATCGAGGCGGCTTATTCTAATGCTTACCCAATAAAAATGCACATCATTGTGCACGTTAGGCTACACATCATGAAATATATTGCGACAAATTAAAGACAGTAGCAAAATAGAGCTACATTTTTGGGGGGGACATTTTACCCGCAATTGGTATCCAATTGTTAGTAGTTACTATCTTGTCTCATCGCTACAGAAGATCTTCTGTCTCTTCCCATACGGGCTCGGGAGAGACGAAGGTCGAAAGCCATGCGTCCTACGAATCACAACCCAACCAAGCCGCACTGCTTCTTAACACAGCGCGCATCCAACCCGGAAGCCAGCCGCACAAATGTGTCGGAGGAAACACCGTGCACCTGGCGACCTGGTTAGCGTGCACTGTGCCCGGCCCGCCACAGGAGTCGCTGGTGCACGATGAGACAAGGATATCCCTACCGGCCAAACCCTCCCTAACCCGGACGATGCTAGGCCAATTGTGCGTCGCCCCACGGACCACCCGGTCGCGGCCGGCTGCGACAGAGCCTGGGTGCGAACCCAGAGTCTCTGGTGGCACAACTGCCAGACCACTGCGCCACCTGGGAGGCCCCCCATGAAATGTATTTCAATACGATTGAAATAGATCTATAGCCTTCTGTTTGTATTTTAATGCAGTTGTCTCGATTTCCATTTTGAAGTATCTTTTTATACTTTGCTTGTTTTATCATTTGTAAAGACACGGGCAACTTTGTATTTGTAGTCAACTTTGTTCTGAAGCGCATAAAGTGCTTCCTCCTGCATAAAGTTCCGCAGGAGGGCACGGTTCTGCTCTGTTCTGCTCTTCTCTGTTCTGTTCTGCTCTTCTCTGTTCTGTTCTGCTCTTCTCTGCTCTGGTCTTGTCTGTTCTGTAGGGCAACAAACAGGATACAGAGTTGGAGAAGATATGGTAAAACAAGGTTAACAGTCTTATGAAGCCTTCTGGACTAGATTGGTCTACCATTTTAGTCAGACAGTGTCAGACACATTGAAAACTATTTTCAAATCCTTTTTTTTCTTCTTCTTCAAAATGAATTGCATACAAAGACAAATGTCATTCTGGCTGGCCAATGTGTGTTTGATGACACAGAACTACATATGGGCATTGAGTTATTCTCTAGTTCATTCAGAATATTTTCAGTGTTACTTTGGGTGAATCTCCCCTTCGGAGATGCAACAACTGATCACTAAAGGGTTTTTAATCAGGATGTATGCAAAATGCTAATCTCCCGTGAAATCGTACAACAGCAGAGATCAGAGCACCCTGGTAACGTTGTGGTCTCCTCCTGAACATAGCCTCCCAGCCTTAGCTACAGGAGGCTGAGTCTGGGGCTGGGGCCTTGGGTACGTATGGAGTCTGGTGCCTGGATCCATCAGAGGACCAGATTAACAAATAACAGAAACAGCTGGGACGGCCCTCCTCCAATACACCCCCAGCAACTGGGCACAGCTTACTCACACAAGGACAAGTCAAATAAGGACAATCGTGGGAACAAAATGGTCCTATTTGGAAAAGATTTTCATCTTCAGAGAAGGGGAAGCAATCATATCGGGTGACATGGAATGATCTCAAACGACCTCAATGGATCTCAAATGATCTCAATGGATCTCAAAGGATCTCAAATGATCTCAATGGATCTCAAAGAATCTCAAAGGATCTCAATGGATCTCAAACAACCTCAATGTATCTCAAATGATCTCAATGGATCTCAAACGACCTCAATGGATCTCAAAGGATCTCAATGGATCTCAAAGGATCTCAAAGGATCTCAAACAACCTCAATGGATCTCAAAGGATCTCAAACAACCTCAATGGATCTCAAAGGATCTCAAATGAGCTCAATGGATCTCAAACGACCTCAATGGATCTCAAAGGATCTCAAATGAGCTCAATAGATCTCAATGGATCTCAATGGATCTCAATGGATCCATAATCAGGGACTTGTCTTGATGGATCTTTACTCAGCAGATGGTTTAGAGATGAGGCTTATGCTTCTTACGTTTTGTCTGCTGATGATGATATTTAAGAAAATAATTGGGTTTTTGGTCCTCATGTCGATCCGAATTTATCCCTGGTAGGAAGACACCTTGACATTCGTTCAAGTCTGTTTTAGAGACATTTTGTTGTCTGTCTACAAGGGTTAAAATGGAGTCTGTGCAGCAGAGAGAAGAACTGGCACACATTCTAGTTAGGAGCTACTGAGAGGGCAGTGTGATAACAGGAGCAGTCTGTGAGATAGAGGAGTAAATCCTATACAAAGTGTCCCCTTGTTTTGTCTCAGCCTGCTCCAGGTATCAACACGTATGGCCAGCTGTGTCCACGAGGTCAACAGGATGGGTGGTTGGTGGAAAAGCAGTGGAAAAGACAGGAACACTATCTCCGACTCTGGCCACTTGCCACTATCTTCCAGACAGGCCTGACTGGTGGCCCAGTGGACCGATACTGGAGGTGCCACCGAGACGGAGCAGTCTCGCTGACGCTCTGGGCACGGGGACAGTCTGGCTGGGATCAGAGGTGTGGCAGGGGAAGGTGCGGGGGAGGCAGACAAGGCCATGTGTTGACAGCCACAGTGACAGAAACACAGACATGTGGACACAAGTGTGTGGCTCCAAGAGGAAAACCCCTTAGGTCACCCCTGACTCCGTCTACCGCTGACTCCGTCTACCCCTGACTCCGTCTACCTCTGACCTCATCTGCCCCTGACTCCATCTACCGCTGACTCCGTCTACCGCTGACTCCATCTACCGCTGACTCCGTCTACCCCTGACTCCATCTACCGCTGACTCCGTCTACCGTTGACTCCATCTACCGCTGACTCCATCTACCGCTGACTCATCTACCGCTGACTCCATCTACCTCTGACTCCATCTACCGCTGACTCCATCTACCGCTGACTCCATCTACCCCTGACTCCATCTACCCCTGACTCCATCTACCCCTGAGTATTTCCCCAACCTTGTGACCCTGACCAGGAAAAACTCTTAATAACTAGTTATACTTGTGCATAGCAGCACTTCTGAGACGTAAATTGTACATGTAACAACATGAGTTACTGTACAAAGTGAAATGCTATCTCTGGTTTCGTGGCTGGGTGGCCTTCAGCAGGAGGCCAGGGGACCAGCTGTGGACCCTAGGGTTCAGGGGTCATATTCCCAGGACGTTTATCAGGTGTGGTGGGCGACAGGAAAAGCTGCTGTGACCAGATAGGCCCCGGAGAGACTGGCTGTCCAAAATGGGACCGTACGGCTCTGGTGAA